>NC_057725.1:33252954-33308908 GCF_004010195.1 Chiloscyllium plagiosum
ACTATGCACTTCACACAGCTAATCCACCTAACCTGCACATCCCTGGTCACTCTGGGCAATTTAGCATGAACAATCCATCTAACCTGCACATCTTTGAACTGTAGGAGGAAACCAGAGCACCTGGAGGAAACCCATGCAGACACAGGAATAACCTGCAAACTCCACACAGACAGTTGCCTGAGACTGGATTCGAACCCGGGTCCCTGGCGCTGAGGCAGCAGTGCTAACCACTGAGCCACCATGCTGCCATTATGAACAAAGACAGTAATAGCTCCAGATGACAGCAATCCACCTCAGATGGATGGTTTAGGATGACCAGTTTACAGTTATCAAAGGGTGTAGAGATTAAGATCAGCAGAGAGTGAATGCAGAGCTTGATAGAATTTGATGGCATTGTACCCAGGCTTGAGCTGTAACTTACCATCATTAGATAGTTACATCAAATGTCAGAATGTTGATGTCTCTTTTGGGTTTATTGTGCAGATCTAACAATGTTTGCATTTGGCCTTTGACATGCCTTAACTTCAGATTATCATATCATCTACACAGAAAATAATGGTAGCTATCTGCATTGCCTCAATTCTGTTCAAGATTTGAATGCAAGGTAACTTGCCTAATTAAATTAGTTTTCCTATTATAAAGCAGCAAAATTGTCAGATTGTGTGCGCTATTTTCATTTAGGCACTTTGCAGACATTATGGACAATAAGCTTGTTCTGGTTAAGTTTTTAACTTTTGGATCAGCTGAGCAGCTATAGCTTTTCAATATAAATGTGGTTTTTTTTATGTACAACTGAACAATAGAAATCAGCTACTAATCTATATTTTTTTTAAAATTTAGGTGGACTTTCCATCATTCACCTTTGATATAGTCTACTGTCCTCCACAACCCAGCCGAATGGTTGAGCTTGATTTTGAAACACTCGATCAAAGTTTCCAGAAACAGCTTCTTGAGGTGTTTGCCAAAGATTTGACATATGAGTAGGTTCTTCCCATGGACATGTTTTTGATTTCATATTTTTGTTGCCATTCATAGGGTCCTACTAAAGGCCACATGTTTAGAAGTTAAGTTTACAATGTTGGTAATTCAACTACTCCATTGCATATTCTCAAAGTGCTGCAAATGCTATAATCGGTCTTATGCAATTACATTGCAAGTTATCAGTGAATTAAATAGAGGTGAACTGGTATCTAAATGTCATTTGCAGCTTCTATAATGAATCATTTCATTGTTTTACTTGGTTGACATCTATTATTTAAATTAATATGAAAAGGACTTTTTATTTCTAACCCAAATCCTCCTTCAAACGACAGAATGCATATTAAACAGGCATCCTTCAAAGACAAAAAATGTCACTCTTCAAAAGGCTGCTAGTAAAAGCAAACTGTTAAACTATACATACCCAGGTTCACTTGGTTTGTTGAGTTAGCTGACCTGAAATGGATCTGTTGCGGAACAAAAACTGACTCCTGAGCCAAAGGAAGAAAATGTAATTGGAGCTGGGGATAAATTCACAACAACATCTTCCATCTTTAAAGGCCAGTTGCCTGTAACAGATCAATTTCTTTCCTTCCTTCCTGCATTCTATATCGGTTGGTGTCTTATAAAAATTGTGCCAAACATCAAGCAAAAGTCTTGATTTGTTGGATCAATCTTGAAATTGACACTGTACTTAAACCTGCTTGAAATCCGTGCAAGTTTCTGCATGCTTAACCTTTTGAGATTTGTTTCTGTTTTGCAGTTATTTTATGTAATGCTTCAACTTGCTGTTTGCAACTAGATGTTCAGATCACAGAACTTAATTATCATCTTTCCTTTATTCTATCATTTTAAATTTAAATTATGAGTTAGATGCTTAAAATGTGGCTCCAAGTATGTTGCCTAAAAGTATGTTGTGCAAGCAGAATTGCAGCAACTTTCCAATAATTTTGGCTCCTGAACTCTGTTTATGTATAAACTAATTCTGTACAGGATGCCAATAAGATGTCTGCTTGTTGGTCTAAATGACTGTGCTGCATTAACTTTCCCATCGGGCAATTGAGGACTGTTTATAGTCGGTCTCTCTCGAGGTGGAGTCTCAGAACATAGCTGCAATGCAAATTGGTTCAAGGCTTGATGGCAGATTAGGTACTTCATGCACTTTTTTGGTTATATGCACTTGCTAAATTCCAGAATTGCTATTATTTATTAAGTGCATTGTCACAAAGCCAAGTAATTGCCTTGTCAGTGCATAAATACAGTCCTTCAAGCTTGCCTCCCAGTTTAGTCAGGGAACATTCCTCCAGAATGCAAACCATTGTTTGGACAGCACCGTCGTTGTAGCCTGGATAGTCTTTATTCCTCTACTGCCATCGGCTGGCTGCACAGAGGTCTGGGCATATTGCAGAATGGTTTAAAATGGCCACTGTTGCAATGGGAAATCAAAGCTAGGTGGATATGCAGTGGGGCCTGAGTGTCAATTCTGGTGAATGGCTTCTCCTATCATGAGTCCTCAGAAGTTGTCCAAAGAGTCTCTTGGTGTTGGGTTACGTACCAACACCAATCGATGTGGAGAGATAAGAACCATTCTGAGATAGAGAATTCAGCAGGTGAGTAAATGATGATGAGCAGAGACTGTTGGAGCCTTGGCCTGTGATCCCCATGCAATTCTAGCTAGTTGACTGGGAAGGTTGTTGAGGGATTTAATTTTTTTTTATCATCTGTATGTTGAGGTTCTGTCAAGAGTGACACCCAGACAATGAGGCTAGTGTTTCAGTTTCTGGCCATCCAGGTTGATGTTCTGGTCCCTCTTAGTGTTGGTATTATGAAGCTGGATTGTTTTACTAGTGCTTGATACCGTATCTTGGAGTAGTTGATCAACTTCAGAAGATCGTCGTTCTGTGTTTTCCAGCTTGGAGAGTTTAAGCTTTTGTGCTACAACTTTTTTTTTAAAAAAAAACTTCTGGGCCCAGGTTGGAAGGAGGTTATTGGTGCAAAACTTGAGAGTTAGGCTAAATCAGGCTCCAGGAATTGTCCAACTGTCTCTTTATTCCAAGTGGATGTCTAGTCACCTTTTTGCAACCTGAACCATGTTTTCTGGAGTCACAATTCAGTGGTATGTATAACCAAGAGAGGAAGAATTCTTGATATTTTGATGAATAAACCAAATTCTAATAGTGAGGTCAAGGGAAATTTCCCTGCTTTGGGTTTCTGTGAAATGCATTTAAATGTTTGGGATTATTATGAAGATTTAATCAAGTGCTCCTTCCTTGTCAAAAGCTGCCTTGGGATGTTTTTCACTTTGTGATTTAAGATCTAAAGCACACAGAAGGCTCTTCAGACAGTATGCACCAATAACCACCCTAAATACCTGTTATATGTTCTACTGTCCTGAAACTACTAGGTTATTGGTCAGTAGTTTGATAATGATTTGGGTCTTTGCCTGTTTTTTTTTTCTTTTGGAGGCTGATTACTTTAGACATGCACCAGTTTCTTGGCATGTGACCCTTGTAATGAATTAGGACAACCAAAAGTACGTCCATGGGCTATGGTGTTTTAAGAACCCTGGAAGATAGCGGGTTTGGAGAAGATTTGTAGCTCAAGTTGAGGTTCTGGGTGGTTTGTTTTCAGATGATTTGTCACCATATGAGGAAACATCATCAGTGATCTCCAGTGAGCGCTGGTGTTATGTCCTACTTTCTATTTGTGTTTAGGTTTCCTTGGGGAGTTGATGTCATTTCCTGTACTTATCAGAGGGTAATAGATGGGATCCAAATCGATGTGTTTGTTGATGGAGTTCCAGGTGGAATGCCATGCTTCTAGGAATTCTGGTGCATGTCTCTGTTTTACTTGTCTTAGGATGGGTGTGTGGTCCCAGTCAAAGTGGTGTCCTTCCTCATCTGTATGTAAGGATACTAGTGAGAGTGGGTCATATCTTTTTTGGCTAGTTGATGTCCATGTATCCAGGTGGCTAGTTTTCTGTCTGTTTGTTCAATGTAGTGTTTGTTACAGTTCTTGCAAATTATTTTGTAAATGACATTCGTTTTTCTTGTTGCCTATAAAGGGTCTTTTCAAGTTCATTAGCTGCTATTTTAGTGTGTTGGCAGGTTTGTGGGCTACCATGATGCCAAGAGGTCGGAGTAGTCTGGTAGTCATTTCTGAGATGCCTTTGATGTAGGAGAGTGGCTAGGGCTTCTGGGTGCATTTTGTCTGCTTTGTTGCTGAGAAATTGATGGACCGTGTTCATTGGATACCTGTTCTTTTAGAATACGTTGTCGGTGGTTTTCTTCTGCTCTTCATAATTCCTCAGTGCTGCAGTGTATGGTGGCTCATTGAAATAATGCAGCTTCATTTGTGCGTGTCGAGATGATTTCTTCAGTGGTTCAGTATTTGGTTCATATGTGTTGTTTTCCTGTAGACGCTGGTTTGAATCTCCCCACTGATTATTCGCTCTACTGTGATATCGAGGAATGGCAGTTTGTTGTGGTTTTCTTCCTCTTTTGTGAAATTTACATCTGTAAGGATATTGTTGATGATCTTGAAGGCTTCCTCTATCATTTTTGTTTAGTGATGACAAAGGTGTCTTCCACGTAGCAGATCCAACATTTGGGTTGGATGGTTGGCAGAGCTATTTGTTAGTCTTTGCATTACTGTCTCTGCAAAGAACCCTGATATTGGAGATCCAGTGGGCGTTCCATTGGTTTGTCTGTAGGTTTTGTTGAAAGTGAAGTGGGTGGTAAGGCATAAGTCCACCAGTTTGATGTTGTCTTTGCTGATGAAGTTGGTGGTATCTGGTTGTTGGGGAAAGTTGACATGGTTTGCCTGGAAGCCATTTTCCTATTCCAGCTGAGAAGCCATTTTGTAAATCCAGAGCTTTGTCAGCTATGCCTCCCTTACTATGAGTTAATATTAAAAGTAGGCCTTATCTCGGAGGCCTCCAGCCTGTGTCAAGTTTGTGTTTTTCCCACTTTTGATAAATGGTCAATGCATGCTGCTTAAGCAGTCAAGCGGACATAGACTTGTCAATTAGCTCTGCTTCCTTCACGAATTATTGCCATTTCACGGTCATCCAGCTAATTAAGGATCTCTCTGCTTAGTGTTAATGTGCTGTGTGTATAGGACAAACTGTGATACCATTTTGTTTTGGTCCACCTTGTGGAATGCATAATAATGTTTAGTTCTGAACCTAATGATTGACCTCTGATTTAGTACCAACTTGTGAGCATATCCAAGCCTTGTAGTTAATGATCAGTTCCGATCTACTTTTTCTGTATAGTCCTTTAGTATCTTGATGTATTTCGGAATAGCACCGAACCACAGTTAGGACGGTGAATTCTCTGTGATATATCTAATAAACTAATCAGTTCTCAAGGTCTGTGTCTCAGGAGTTTCCTTCAACACTAGTGTATTTGTCTTTGGTTCTTCTAATTGTGTAGTCAGTGTTTCTTTGGCCAGGTTGATGTTGATGGATGTGAACAGGGCTGTTATGTCAAAGGAGACTATTATTTCATCCTCTTCTATCTTGGTGCCTTTGTTCAGGAATTCTTGGGTGGAATGAATGGAATGGTGTGATTCTTCTACTAAGTGTTTTAGTCTTTGGTGTAGTTATTTTGGCTAATCTGTATGTTAGTGTTCCAGATAGTGAGAATATGGGTCTGAGGGGGTGCTCCTGGTTTGTGAATTATTTGAACAGGAAATGGCATCACCAGCCCAAGGAAACGTAAACACAAATAGAAAGCGGGCCATAACATCAGTGCTTCACCGGAGGCTCACTGATGTTACCTAGTATGGTGATGAAACGTTTGAAAACTAGCCTTTCAGCTCAGTGAGCAAACATACATCCAGAACTCTGGAAGATGTTGATGCAACTGCCAGCAGTTGCCCAGCTTGTTGGTTTGTAGTACTCTAACCAGTTATAGGGTGGTGAAGGGTTCTGGCAAACATCTGAAATTGTCAGAAAAAGACACTGCGAGTAGAAAGATCTCTGCGATCCCTGGATTTGTTTCTTCATTGTTCCTAGTGTCGCCTTCTCTGTGCAAAGGAGATGGCTCGCTATCTGTTGACAGCGAGGTATTAATGATCACTGAGCTGCTCTGAAGTGTCAATAGATATCTAACGTTTCTGGTTTGAACTGAGGAAGTCCTTTTGTTGGCTCATCAAATGTGACCCACTGAGCACAGTTCAAGGATTCAGTTAGCAAGTCTGTCATGTCTGAGTCCCTGGAGAAACCCTTGTTGAAGTTGAAGCAGACAACTGATCCACGAGGTAAAAACAATGACTGCAGGTGCTGGAAGAGCACAGCAATTCAGGCAACATCCGACGAGCAGCAAAATCGACGAGCAGCCCTTTATTCCTGATGAAGGGCTTTTGCCCGAAACGTCGATTTTGCTGCTCGTCGGATGCTGCCTGAATTGCTGTGCTCTTCCAGCACCACTGATCCAGAGACAACTGATCCAGGCAAGGTATATTCACAAAATGGTAACCCCTGGGAATGTCTCTGGCTCTTTTGGCTGCTTTGCAGCAGTGACTACATGCCACTACAGTGTATATGGGGCTGTTTCAGGATGGTGTCATTTCAACACTTTTTTGTTCCAGAATAGTCTGTATATTAGCAGGTAGTAAATTCTGAGATTTGAGATTACTGGACGTTGTGTATTTAAGATTATTTAAAAATTTTCTTTAAAAACAAATTCAGTAGCAAGAGATTTGTTGAGACTGCTTTGTTTTTTTTGTTACAGCCATGCATTATACATGGCTCATTGCAGTTTTGGTCCTTTTTTTAGCTGCAAGTCCTCTTGTGTACCTGTTTAATTGCCTCCAGTTTTAATATGCAACAGATGCTTCAAGACTGTTTGATTGCTTGTGAAATTAACAATACTTTTGGGGATGCACACCCGAACAGAAATGCCATACTTCTCTAAAGAACAGCATGACGTTCATTACTGTTCTTCCCCTTTCAATCAATTGTCGTGGCAAGCAAATGTATTCCATTTTATGTTGCATGCACTGGGCTATTTAGTGCATTTTTGCTACAAATTGAAATTCTGTTTGGGGAACGTATTAATCACTGGTCAGGAATGAATCGTTACTTTGGAATTCTTCTAGGACTCTGATTTTCCCACGTGATAAATGTGAAGTTGGAGTCAGTTGTCAACTTTGGTATATACTTCAAAATACTTTGTAAGAGACTCATGCAGGGGGAGTACAGGGGTCTGTGCATTAAGGAGGATACCAGCAATTTGGATTTTCAAATTTTATGACCACTATCTGTGACAAATGACCATGGCTTGTAGCTGTAGAATATACAGTGTGAACAAAATAAAAAAGTAGTTTTTGGCCCTTTGGCCCTCTAAGCCTGTGCCAATCATCATGCCCTAACTAAACTAAAAAAACAAACCTTCTGCCTTTGTGACCCATATCTCTCGACTCCCTTCCATTCACGTAACCATCCAAGCCCAACTACCCCAGCTGACCCATCATCTCTGCATGTTCCTGCCCCACTGAACACTTGTAATCCTATTTTAACTCCATCCTCTTCCCCCTTGGTTCAGGCACTTCCCACCCACACCTGCAACACGAACCCACATCCTCCACCTCTTCAGTAACTTCCAGTTCTCTGGCTCCCAGTGCTTTATTTTCACTATGGACAGGCAGTTCTTATACATGTTCATATCCCACGAGGATGGCTTCTAGGCCCTCAGCTTCTTCCTCTCCAACAGACCCATCCATTTCTCTTCCCCCACCGCCCCTTCAATAAACCCCCCCCCCCTGTCTCAATGAACTCATCCTCACCCTTAATTTTTTTTTTAAAACTGTTCCCACTTCCTCCAAATGCAGGGTGTTGTTTTAGGCATTCAGATGGGCCCCGGCTACACCTCCCTCTCCTTCAGCAACACTAAACAGCCCCTCTTCTTCTATGCAGAGACTGTGTCCCAATTCTTCCACTGTTACATCGATGACTGATTCGGCGCAGCATCCTGCACCCAGGCTGAACTGAAGTAGTTCATTGACGTCGCCCACACCTTCCACCCCACTGTTAAAATCACTTGGTTCATCTCCGACACGTCCCTCTCCTTTCTAACGACACCATTTCCATCTCTGGTGACCGGCTCCAGACAGATGTTTAGGCTCTCACAACTACCTGGACTTGAACTCCCACCCTGTATCCTGCAAATTCTCTATCCCATGCTTGCAATTTTGCCGCCACCCCCCCCCCTTCTCCAAAACCCCAGGTACCTACCCCTTCATTCGTAAAAGTTGTAAAAACCTGTCGATATACCAACCCCCTCACCTCCATTCTGGGCCCCAAACAGTCCATCCAGGTGAGAGGTTCACCTGACTCTCTTCCAACCTAGTTTATTGTACTAGTGCTCCTGCTGTGGTCTTCCCTATGTCAGGGAGTCCAAACATAAACTAAAGGAATGTTTCATCTGGCAACTCAGCTGGGCCTGCAGGGGCTGACCTGACCTCCTAGAAGCCATCCACTTTAATTCCCATTCCCTTTCTGACATAACCATCCTTGGACTCTTCCATTGTCACAACAAATCAGATCACAAATTGGAGAAACAATACCTCCTCTTCCAGCTGAGCAGCCTACAGCCTGGAGGACTTGATGTTGAGTTCTCCAATTTTAAGTAACCTCCTTTCCCAGCCCTTGTCCCTCCCCCTCCCTTCCATTCCCTTCATTTAACCTTTCCACCCTCCAACCGGATTAATTCCTCCCATTGACCAACCGATTTCCAGCAACTCACTTTCAACTCTGATCTCTAGTGTCTGCAGACTTCACTGTCTCCCAACCAATTTGTACCTCTACCTGTGTTCACCCATCCCCACCTCCCCACGCTGCCCCCATCCCCTTTTTCTGCAGCTCCCCTTACACCCACCCCCAGCCCTGAAGAAGAGTTACATCTGAAACATTGACTTCTGCACCTTCTCATGCTGATGCCTGGCTTGCTGTGTTCTTCTAGCCTCATGCTTGCTACCTTGAATTCTAGCATCTGCATTGTTTCTTTTTGTCTCCTCCACCCCTTCTGACAGTGCATTCCAGGCTCCGACCACACTGAAAAACGTCCCTTGCACATCACCCTTCAACTTTCCCTTCTCACCTTGGACCTGTAGCCCCTTGAAGTTGAAATTTCAACCCTGGGAAAAAGCCTCTGACTATCCGCCCTATCTATGCCTCTTATAATTTTGGAGACCTCTATCAGGTCTCCTCTCAACTGCTGCCTTTCTAGTGAGAACAATCCTAGTCTTTTTAACCTTTCCTCATAGTTAATGCCCTCGAGACCAGGTAACATCCTAGTGAATCTTCTGTGCACTCTCCAAAGCTTCTACATCCTTCTGGTAGTGCGGCAACCAAAACTGCACACAATACTCGAAATGCAACCTAATAAGGGTTTTATATAGCTGCAAAATGGTTTGCCAGCTCTTGTACACCATGTCCTGGCTGATGAAGGCAAGCATACCATATACCACCTTAATCACCTTGGCCACCTGTGTTGCCACTTTTGGGGAACTGTGGACCTGCATGCTTAGATCCATCGGTATCAATGGGTTCTGCCATTATAGTATAATTCATACATTTTGGGTGAACAAATTTAGGTATCATCTCTCATTTGTCTGGATAAAACTCCATCTGCCATTTGTGTCTAACTCGCCAATCTATCTATATCCTGTTGTATCCTTTCACAATCGTCAGCACTCTCAGCAACTCCACCAGTCTTCATGCCGTCTGCAAACTTACTAATCAGGCCACCCACACTTTCCTCCAGATGATTTATACATGCTACAAACAACAGAGGACACAACTGATCCTTGTGGAACATCATCAGTTACCGGTCTCCATTCTGGAAAATACCTTTCCTCCGTGACCCTCTGACTTCTATAACTGGGCCAGTTTTGTGTCGATCAAGCCGGCTCGCCCCTGACTCCCATGTGATCTTTAGCTTTTGTACCAAATCTGCCATATAGGAGTTTATCGAATGCATTGCCAAAGTCCATATAAACTATATCCACAGCCCTTCCCTCATCAATTCTGTTTGTCACCTCTTCAAAAATTTCAATCGGTCAATGAGGCATTACTTTCCCTGTATAAAACTGTGGTGCCTGTCACTAACTAGTCCATTTTCTTCCAAATGTGCATATCTTGTCCTTCAGTATCTTCTCCAAGAGCTCTCCCACCACAGACATCACACTCACCTGCCTATAATTTCCTGGATTATCCTTTCCTTTATTAAACAAAAGAATAGCATTACAGTCCTTTGGAACCTTGCATGTGGTCAGAGGGTCTTCGTCAATAAAAGGAATGAAAACCGATTTGCTTTTCAAGTATTACGCAGCAAAAAAAAGGAAATTAAATGCTTAACTAACACTTTTTTTTTTTAAATCAACAGACTTTCCAAGGCAGAGAAAGAACTCTTATGGGATATGAGACAGTATTGTTTTTCCCACAGTAACAGCCTTCCAAAGTTACTTGCTAGTGCACCAAGTTGGGACTGGGATACTGTCCCAGAAGTTTACGCTCTGCTGCGTCAATGGAAACCACTCTCACCTGTTGCTGCCCTGGAACTACTGGATTCTAAGTAAGTTTGTATCAAAAATAAAACAAAACTGCATTATAAGCAGAGTTGTCCTGTATCCTATTGCTGATTGATTTCTGACATGTCCTACTGTTAGTTACTGTCCAGTGTTTTCCAAGAGGAAGCACAGATCTTAAATACTCTATAATAGGCCATTCTGTATTCCATCAGTACAAATTACAATGGATTGGTTCTGGAGCCCCTGCTGGTTGAGTCCTACCACAATCACTGTTCTTATAAGAGCAAAACAACAGTCAAGAAGCTAGAGGAACCTGTAAAGCTGCATGTCACTAATGGCCCAGTGTCTCAAACTTTATTATTGTAATCTTTTATTTTCCTTTGGCAGTACTATCATGCAATACATTTCGGTACTTTGAATTCACGTCATGAATTTCAATCAAATCATCTTACTTGAAACTTCAGTCAAGGAGTACAAAGTCGAAAATCACAACACCAGGTTATAGTCCAACAGGTTTAATTGGAAGCACACTAGCTTTTGGAGCGCTGCTCCTTCAGGTGGTTGACCTTCAGTCAAGGTGGGCAGTGCAAAAGTCACATGTTTGAGGATTACCTTCAAGATCATCTTGATCACTAAGCGTATTCAAGGTTGAAATTTACAGATTTTATTTATCAGTAAAAAAGAATCAAGGGTTATGGGGAAAAGGCAGGAAAGCAGAGTTGAGGATTATCAATTCATCCGTTATCTCATTTGAATGGCTGAGCACACATAATGGCTGAGTGGCCTACTTGTGCTCCTGGATTATGGTATTTTGCTCAAAGACTGCTTCCACGGCCCTCTGTTAGAGATGTACAATGGTTGATAAACCTCTGTAAAATAACTTCTCCCCATCGCAGACCTAAATGGCATCTCTTACTTTTTAAATTATGCTCTCTTTCTCTTTCCCCCCCCCCCCCGCATCGTAACTGCATCTTTCCTGTCTGTTCCTTTTGAGTCATAGTCATAGAGTTGTGCAGCACAGAAACAGACCCTTCAGCCCAACTCTTCCATGCTGACTAGAATTAATTTAGTCCTATTTGGCCCATATCCTCTGACCTATTCCTATTCCCATATCCATCCAGATGCCTATTAAATGTTATAGATATACCTGCCTCCACCACTTCCTCTGGCAGTTCATTCCGTGCACACACCACCCTCTGTTTTTTTTTTAAAAAAAAGTTATCCCTTCGGTCCTTTTAAAATTTTTCTCTCTTGCCTCAAACCTACACCCTCCAGTTTTGGACTCCTTGACTCTCTAAGTTTCAATGTGATCATGTCTCACTCCTTAAACTTGAGAATACAGACTCTGTCCAATCACTTGTTGTAGAGCAGTTCACCTGTCTTGGGAGCAAGACTGGTGAACCTTCGTTACACACTCTCAATGGCAACAATATAGTTCCTGAGGTTACAATACTAAACTGCACCTCATTCTCTAGGTGCAATCTAATCAAGCTCCAATATAATGGAACAGTTCCCCTTGCAATAAAAGTTGACATTCCATTTGTCATCCTAATAGCTAGCTGCATCAGCATGTTTTCTTCCTGTGATTTATCAACCAGGATACCTAGATCCTTTCTAACATCTCAACCTTCCAACCTTGCACCATTTAAGAAATACCCTGCACATTTGTTCTTCCTACCAAAGTGGGTATCCTTCTGTTTGTCCAAACACTACTGAAACTTTTTTTTAAATCTTCACAACAGCTGCTCACAATGAGCTTTATTATTACATTTGATCTCAACCTCTAAATCACTGAACTATGTTAAAACCCAAGTACTGATTCTTGTGGCACCCCACTAGTCACAGTCAGCCAAAGTGACAATGACTGACTCATTTATTGCATTTTCCTCTTTTAGCCAATCATTAATCCATGCCAGTTCATTGCAAATATCATTTAACTTTTCTAAGCAACTCCTGTGGGACAATTTATCAACGGGTTTTTAAAATCAAAACCTGTTTTGTCTGTCAGCTCCCCTTTTTTAATTAATATTTTATTCAATATCACATACTTGCTACACAATAGCATATCCTTCAGTTTGCTCTTCAACATACTGCTCTGGAAAACCCTCTCTAATATTGTCCAGAAATGCATCCCACGACTTCATTGCTTAATTTCTTTTCCCAAGCTGTATGCAAATTGAAGTCACACATGATAATTATGTTGCCCATACTTGTTTCTCTTACCTCCTGATTAATACCCACACTACTGCTATTTTTAGTGGACTAAAAATAACTCCAACCCAATGCCTGCTGCCCCTTTTTCTGTTTTGAGTTCCATCCAAACAGATTCTACACATTGGTCTTTCAATCTGAGATCTTCTTGCTAATGTACCAATCCCATTCCTTTATCAGTGCAATATCACTTCATTTTCCTCCTTGTCTGTCCTTCCTAAATGTTGAATATCTTAGGTAACCATACATTCATGTTTCTGAAATGATCATTAGATCATACCCTATATTTCTTATTGTGCCTTTAGATCATCAACCTAATGAGTGCTGCACGCATTCTGCTAGAGTGCCTTTAACTTTGTCATTCCGTTTTCAAATTATGCATTGTGCTTGCCTTTGTTTCTTCTGTCTTCAAGTCTACCTATTTTCTTTTACTACTTCCTATTATCAATTTACTTCCAATTTGGATTACACATTGGTTTTCCCCCTTTTTGGCAAGCTAGTTTAAACTAGCACATTTTCTCTGAGAAGCTGTCAGTGTCACTCTCTCATTAAGTTAAAACCCATTATACAAGTCTTGCTTCCCCAGAACAGATTCCAATGCCTTAAGAATCTGATGACCTCTATCCTACTGGAATGTGGCACTGGGAGTAATCCTGATACCACTGCCCTTGCAGTCTGATTTCTTAATTTCCTTCTAACTCCCCTGAAATCTGCATTCAGGACGACATCCTTTTTCCTATCATATCATTGTTACCAAAATGGACCATGAGTTCTGGCTGAACTGTACTCCCCAGAAGGATGTAGCTGGTCCATGATATCTTTGATCTTGGCATGAGGAAGGCAACACAATATCCTTGAGTCGTGTTTAATGCCCCAAATGCCTGAGATTGCTCAACTATGGAATCCTCTATGATTATTCCTCTTTCATTCTCTTGCTTGTGTTTCATCTCATGATAAGGGTTCTGGCTGCACTGCCTGAGAAACCATTGCCTCACTGTTGGGTTTCCAGAATGGAACAGTGATTTAGCAAATAAAATAGATTCTGTTGACCCCAGCCTGGTTTTCTTAGACTGCCTATACGCTGTTAGTCCACACGTGGACTACCTGTCTACACATGGATGCCCCTGCCTTGCGCAACAATGACTCCAACTGCTGCCTCAATTTTCCAAAACCCTGATTTCAAGCTTGTTCATCCTGTGATACTTGTGGATGTGTTTGTCTCCAAGAGACAGTATGCCCCAGACTTGGGAATACACTCACTTGGCCTGCCTAACCTGCTAGCCCATAACTCAGAACTATTTGTTACCCTTGTAAGTAGGTACTTACTCTGACAAATACAGGCTATTACTGTGAAAAATAAAAAGACTAGAGACTGAAACGCAAACCATCTATTTAACATTCCCATTTTAAAGATGAGAAATACTGACCAATCCTACTTGCCAACCCCTGCTTTCCCTGTGCTCTTGATGCTACATTGCCATTTTTTTAGGTCGTTCTCGCTTTATTTCCTCTTCCCAACTCCCCCCTCACTCTGGAAACTTTATTTCTTATGAAATGTACCATTTAATTTGTGGGAGGAAAATGTTTGAGTCACATTTATTGACTTTTTTAAAAAAAAACTTACTAGTCACTGTTAGATTCTATTGCATCTAAGTTACAATGGTTCTGGTAGTTTGAAGAATATAATTTTGAGTTGGAATTGTAAATGCAAAGTAAAAGTCTCTTGTTTGAAGCAGCATTACTTCTTGTTTTGAGCAAAGTGATTCTTTGTAGGTTTGCAGATCAGGAAGTGCGAAACACAGCAATGAAATGGATTGAAGTAATGAGTGACGATGAACTCATTGACTATCTTCCTCAGTTTGTAGAGGTAGGTTGATGCTTGTTTGAAATCTGAGTTATTGAATTCTCAGCAGTCTGAGTTTGTTTGTTTCTCATGCACAACTCACCGGATACAGATTAATCTGAAAGCATTTTGTGGGCAAAACAGAGGAAGATGAAATTCTAGCTTGTAATTGGCTGAGCTGTAATAAAATTCTCAGCAGTGGTGATGCTGTGTTCCCTTGGTTGGCCTGAGCTAATTTACTCACTGCTCTCAGGCAATGGGATTGCTGCTTTGAGAACTTTGAAGGAACCTTGATTTGACTTTTTAAAACTTGATTGGTTTTTGTTTAGTTTTTCTCTTCCTGCATCTTGGTACCAGTGGAAAGGCATCAGCATCTTTTGAGATTCAGTTCACCATATCACAGCATGATTGTTGAGTGGGAATAGCCATTTGAAATGTGTAAATCTAAACATAAAATAAATACATTTTAGGATCAAATGTTACTTCTATTAAGAAGTGAAATTTTCAGCATATTTAGAAATAAAGTTTTTTTTTTTTGATCCCTTCATCCAAGTCAAATGTAATAAATTATAAATAGTACACCCCCACCACTAATGAGTGGCATTCTGCATGTGAAATCTGACCAACCCAAAAATGACCTAGTACTGTCTTTTTTCCTGTTAGATCAGTTGTTCTCTATCTGTTGTGATTTGTAACCCCATATGCCATTAGCTGCTTTATGTAGTAACTTTTTTGTGCCATCTTGTTAAATGTATTCTGGAATTCTGAATATAGCACATCTGCACTTTCCCCTCTCTCTACGTTCTGAGGAAATAAAATGAAAATGTCCAATAATTTGTTAAAGGCATATCAAATGTTGAATTATTAGGCAACACTTTGAATAATTTTAGTGTGTTTTCAGCTTTCATTTATCTGTGTTTGAATTCTTTGCAAAACAAAATTTGGATTAATGTGTTTGTTCTGACCAGCTATTGGTTGCTATTGAATTCTATCTCTTTCAATTATCATTTTATGTATTCTACCTATTGGACTTTAAATTTGTTGTATTCAAATTCTGACGGTGACATCAAATAGCTCAAAATAAATCAGGACCTAATTTACGTACTTTTTAAGAGAGAATTCCTTGTTGGATTATGTAAATCTTGCAGTTCTCAACCTGAATTTATGCTATTTTCTTAAGATGTTAAAATTTATGTTGCCTGAATACATTGCGATTTATTGTTACTTAATTTATAGGCTATGAAGCATGAGTGTTATCTAGACAACGCATTAGTGAAATTCCTTTTGTCTCGAGCTTTGGGAAATGTTGCTGTAGCACACCACTTATACTGGTAAGGAGATAATTTCTATCTTTATGCATGTAGTAAGTGTTGCTCTCTGCGAACTTGCTTGGAAAAGCAGACGTCAGTACTCTGGAATGAGGGATTGTTTTTCTCTCTCATTTTCCACCAATGATTTTTCTCCAGCAGTAGCCAAGTAAATAGAAAAAGCTAATGTATTGCCATCGACCAATTCAGTCATTCTATTGAGTTAATTATGAAGTTAAAATTAAATTTACATTCGGTAGAAATTAGTGTATACCTTTTCTGAGGTGCACTTTAATATTATCAAGATCTGTTATCATCTACCAAAGTGGAAATCTCTTGTTGTACAGTGCTGATGAAAGAGAATATTAATGTCAAAATAGTTGTCCATGCTGAAATGCAGACACAGTAAAATTTTGCAGCTTTCATTTTTGCCTATGCATGAGTGTAAACTTGTCTTTCTGATATAGCTCTAAGTGATATGCTTTAAACTGCATGCTTTTTTTTTAAGCAATTTTAGTATTTCAGATCATGTGCTATCTTGGTGTTGAGGATAATAATTCCTGTGTGTCAGCAGATTGTCAAACATTATTCTTTACCAGTCTTTTCGACCTCTCTCTGCTTTTGCAGGTTTCACTTGATTGAAATCCTGGGATTTGTTGTGGCCTGACCTTGTTGGAAACTTTACATTCTCCTTTCAAAAAAGAACTTTATATAATTATTTAATTACACTCTAATTTTATAGGTTATTGAAAGATTCACTGCATGATCCATATTTTGGAATGCGCTATGAACTTCTCTTAGGTGGTCTGCTATATGTGTGTGGAAAAGGTTTGAGACAAGAATTCGAGAAACAGACCAGATTGGTACGGAAACTGGGAGTGGTAGCAGAAAAAGTGCGCCAAGCTAGTGGATCATCAAGGCAGGTATGGCATCCTCTCTCAACAATTTGACAATACTATGCATATCTCTAAAGTTGTAGCATGTGCTAAGTTAGCCTAGATTTTTGCAGTTGCTAACTGCAGCATTAAAATAAATTGTATTTGCTTTTATCTCCCTTCCCTTCCACTGATCTGTTTTTCTCCTCTTTGTCCTTGGAATAATTGTTCAGCCTTTCAAACTAGCCTGCACTTTATTTGAAGATGACAATCTTAGGAACAGCTGGTCATTAATCTCCAGCATTCATGTATTAGCTTGCATGTTGTAAGAACAAACATAATTGGTATGTCCTTTGCAAGCATGAAATATACAATTATTCTGTCTTCCCTCGTGTTTTGATAAAATGTAAATTGCTGAGTATTTTTGGCTTTGCTGACAAATGCAAGGTTTACTTACCTTGTGCCACTACTATGGTAATTCTTGAATAAATGGATTATTCTTGAATTGAAGCCCTGCTAGATGTTGGTTCACAATGACTTGAGCCAGATAGTGCTGTGCTGCGCTGCAAGAAAGACTTGGCTTCTTTCCAGTGCAATACTGTTTTGAGCTGCTTAGTTTATGGGGTGTGAAATCTTGTTTCCCAAAGCTGCTTATTTCTTTACATTTGGGCTGTAAAGTTGTTCCTTTGCACATGGAAGCTACCCTTTTTTAATCTGCTAATTCTAGTCTTGATTGTCTATACACTCCCTCCAAACCAGTAAATTACGTAGCATTAAACTTGAGTGATAATCAGCAACACTGATTTACTTGTAAAAGTGCTAATCTACTAATGTGTTTGTGAAATTGGGAAAAACTTGCTTTACACTATATCTCCTTTTTACTAATAAAACAAGGAAAATATTGAACTCTAAGGCGGAGAATGCTGGAGAAATTCTGGTCTGGCAGCATCTATGGAGCGAGGGAAAGTTGTTTTTTTTTTTAACATTTTTCAGTTCAGTGTGTCTGTTCAGAACTGAAATAGAGTTGGAAAATGGCAGTTTAATACTTCTGACAGGCAGGGGAGTTGTTGGGTAAGGAGATATTTTGGAAGCCAAGTATAAAAGACAGAAGGATTGCTAATTGAAGTGAAAGAGAAACGAAGGTGTAAATTAATGTGTGGAAGGATGAAAATGGATCCTCTAGGCTGAGCACAAAGTAAACAAGATGTAAACAAGTCCATGTGGGGGAGAGAAGAGTGCACAAAACATGGAGGATAGACATCATGAACACGGGCTGTGAAGTTGTGGAATTCAATATTAAGAGGCTGTGAAGTGACAAAGTGGAAAAATGAGGTGTTGTTTCTGGAACATTGCCTCAGGACAGAAACGAGAACAAGATGGTTTAATAAAATGTCAAGCAATTGGAAGATCAGGGTCATTTCTGTTCCACAAAGTGTTCAGTGATATGACACTGGGTAAATCCTTCTGCTAATTTAAATCAGCAACACAGAAAAGATTCACACCGTGCTGTAATCTGTTAAAATTCAAAAGACTATCCCCAAAGTCACTATTCAAAATAAAAATCAACAATTTTTTAAGTTTAACAGAGATTATTAACAGAGACTATTTACAATTCCTTTCTCTTAAACCTATCTTTTACCTCTACAATACTGGCCCGATAAAAATTCTTATTACAATTTACAAAAAAAGTTTTAAAACTATTCGGCTTTGCTGAGTGTCTCTGTAGATTTTCTCTGTAGATTTTCTCTCCAGATTGGTTTTGCAGTTTATTTTTATTCTGTGCAAACTCCTCCAGATAGGGACATCCTGAGTTCGTTCTAGCAGCCTACATCTGTTGGTCTTTTGGTAGTTCTCTTTGCCGCTCTGGCTAACTTGTTCAAAATGTCTGATATTTATACCCCAAAATACTAAATTCAAACTTGACTGGAGTTTGTTATCTTAGGGCATAATTTAAACTGGCCAAATTTGAAATTTGTTTTTGTCTCATAGCAACCCAGTTACTCTAGCTGTTCAACCAAATATTACATTGTTACCTTGTTCAGAACACTTTGTTGTGTAAGGTAGTTCTGCTAGCTTTTCACTCTCCCTTTTAAAGTACAGTACACCTCTATACCTTCATGACATTCAGCCAGACTGTTTTTGGTCTCACCAGTGTGAAGGAGAATGCATTGTGAATAGTACATACAGGATTAGACTGAAAGTAGAAGAAATAAACTGGTTCTTCACCTGAAATATGTTTTGAGGCCTTGGATAATGAGGTGCTGAATGGGCAAGCATTACACATTTGTGATTGCATAGGAAGGTGCAGCGGAGAGCAAGGAGATATTAGGAGTGGACCAGGATATTACAGAGGGAATGGTTGTTGCAAAATACTGACAGTGAGGGGAAGATATTATTGATGGTGGCATCCTGCTGGAGATTTAGAGGATCATACTTTTAATGCAGAGACTGTTGAGATGGAAAGTGAGGACAAGGGGAACCCTACCGTTGTTCTGGAAAGAACGTGAAGGTGCAAGTGCGAAAGTGAGAAATGAGTCTAACATGGCTAAGGGCCCAGTCAATAACAGTTGGGGTGTCTTTGGTCTCATCTATGACTTGCTTATTTTGTTGTCAGCCAAGAGGACCTATTTAACACTTCCACACCTTTTATAATTTTCACTAGTTTTACATCTCTATTTCTCTTTCAGCCCAATTAGCAACTCTCTTTTGCACTCGACATCCACACCTTCTGTTCTCCTGGATCCTCATCTATTTCAATCAAAAGTTTTGAAGTACTTTTTTCAACCCCTTTTTCAGTTCTGAGGAAGCGTGCTATCAAACTCAATGTTAACTCTCTTTCTTCAGACCTACTGAGTTTTTGCAGTGATTTCTGCTTTCAGATTTCCAATATTTGCAGCATTTTGCATTAATCAAAATATCATCTAGCTGTCTTGGATTTGAACTGAATTAGTCTTCCTTTTCTCTTTAAGTTTTCACAATATGAAAAGGCACAAAGCCAGTGAGTTTCATTCCATATCCTGCAAAAATCTGAAGTCAAAAAGTAAATGCAACTAATACATCTTTTCTTCTTTAAAGATTGTGCTTCAGGAAGGAATGGATCGTGTCCAGTCATTCTTCAAAAATAAATGTCGCCTGCCCCTTAATCCAAGCCTGGTGGCAAAAGAATTGAATGTTAAGGTATGACGGATCCAATAATTAATGTATCAAAGCTGCCACATACAGCAATTTAAGCATCGTTTTAGTTTCAACTTATGGACTATCATTCATGATCCCAGTAGCTACACAGGAACATCTGGAATTTCAAACTTATTTTTAGCCTCAGTGACATTCTTGAGTACATAATCATTTGGTTGCAATATATTTGTTCTGATCTGTGAACTTATCAGTGTTGGAAGGTGCCAAATTGCTTCCAGCATTTAATTAGCATTATAATTTATTTTACTTGTGATTAACCTTAAATACACTACCTAGAAATATTATTTATGTGCCTTACAATTAATACAATATTTTTTGCTGAAAATGCAACTTACAAATCAACTTCAGTTAATCTTGCATCACAAGGTTTGGCTCACAAGTAGTGTATCCTACTGATAAATGAATTTACAATGCATGTACATTTGTGTTTGGTAGTCATTTTACATAATCTTTTACAGTAGATGTTTAACTTTGTTGTACAGGCTTGAATATGACTCGCCTATGTTGGAAAGTTTGTACTATTTTAGCATTATTTTTCAGCCCCTTTTTATGTTGCAACACAGCTTGTGTCTTTAGCCTAAACTGTCACCAAAAAAAATTTTCGCTATCTTAGTTTTAAAACCCAAACTATTTCTCAACCTGAGGAGAACTTTTCCCAGCAAGCTATTTGGCTTAGCTGATAACCATCTGGATTCAATAAATTGAGTTCAAACCTTGTTTTAAACAAGGACGCTTCGATGCTGCCGTTCACGGGTCCTTTAATTGATATGTTATTAACGCTTTATGTTCTGGAATGTGGTCAGAGTCTCCCTCTAAAATTTTTTGATTATTAATCTTTCCCTGTTTTATTACCTGCCCTTCATTTTATAGGCTTGTTCCTTCTTCAGTTCCAATGCAGTACCACTAAAGGTGACACTGGTGAATGCTGACCCCCTGGGGGATGAAATCAATGTTATGTTTAAGGTATGTTAATATAAACATTGGGGTGCAATTTTAGAGAAATTCTGGGTAGGGAGGAATCAAGTTTTGAGAGATTATGGATGGGATCACAAATCAGTTAATATAAACGCACTGACAATATTTTTGTTGCTTCAGCTTTCATTCATCTAAGTATTCATTGCAATTGCCAACCATTGTTAAAGTTTGGAAGTGAGAATAATTCGATCTGTGATGCTCGATGCTTATTTCTTTTGGAGCCAATCAGAGTCATACAGCATGGAAACAGACCTTTGATCCAAAATGTCCTTGCCAACCCAGGTTTCACAAACTGAATTAGTGCCATTTGCCTGTGTCTGGTCCATATCCTTCTAAACGCTTCCTATTCATGTACCTGTCCAAATGTATTTTTAAATGTTGTAACTATATCTGCATCTACCACTTCTTCCTCTGGCAGTTCATTCCACATATGAACCACAGTTTATGTGGAAAACATTGTCCCTCAAATCCCTTTTAAATCTTTCTCCACTCCTTGAAATTATACCCTCTATTATTGCACTCCTCTAACTTAAGGAAAAGACCTTTGCTATTCACCTTATTTATGTCTCATGACTTTATAAATCTGTGAAGTTACCCCTCAACATCGTATGCTCCAGTGGGGGAAAAAAATTTCCAATCTCACTCAGTAACTCAAACCCTCCAGACCCAGTAACATCCTTGTAAATCTTTTTCGCACCTGTCCCATTTAATAATCTCCTTGCTGTAGCAGGATCATCAGAACTATACACAACTCCAGAAGTGGCCTTGTGAATATCCTGTACAGTTGCAACATGACGTCCCAATTCCTTTACTCGGTAGTCTGACCAATGAAGGCAAGTATGTCAAATACCCTCTTTACCATCTTGTCTACCTGTGATGCATCTTTCAAGGAAATATGTACCTGAACCCTTGGGTGTCAGTGCTCAAAAACTCTACTCGGGATCCTACCATTAATTATGTGACTCCTGCACTTGTTCATCTTAGCCAAAGCAACACCTTGCATTTATATAAATTAAGCTCCATCTGCCACTTCTTGGTCCATTGGCCCAGTTGATCAAGATCCTTTTGTACTCTTGCTAACCTTCTTCATGAATAACATACCAATTTTGGTGACCTCAGCAAACTTACTAACCATGCTTTTGATATTCTCCTCGAAATTGTTATATAAATGACAAACAACAGTAGACTCTGCACTGATTCCTGCAGAACACCTCTGATCACAAGCCTCAAGTTCAACCCTCCATCATCACCCTCTGTCCTATTGCCTTTTAATTACTGAATCGAATTGAAATCAGAAATATTGTGGTCTTGTTACTGATTGGTATTGAAATGGAAGCAACATAAAGATAGCAAGCTGGCCCTCTGATCAATTTTAATTTCAGTAGTTATCATCACATTTGACTGCAATAGTCTCTCAGATTTCTGCTTAATTCAATACATGAATTAAAAACTAGTAATAAATAATTGAATAATGCTGCATAAGTTTGCAATTTACATTTGTAATTGAAGTATGTAGTAACCCACTGTATCTTGTTTACAGATTGGTGAAGATTTGCGACAAGACATGCTTGCCCTACAAATGATCAAAATTATGGACAAAATATGGCTTCAGGAAGGATTGGACTTGCGCATGGTCATCTTCAAATGTATCTCCACAGGGAAGGATAGAGGTATGTTGTGCAGTTACTACTGATGTCAATGTTGGCTTTCAAAACAATGCTAATACTGCATATTTCTTGCACCGAATTTAATAAGAATCCACTTTTGTCACACCTAAATACCATTGAGACTCTGAACAAATTCCCCTTGCAGGGCTGGAGAAAAATAAACCTTGTGTATTAACTTCTTAAACCTAGAAATGCATATAAGACTGGAAAGTAAAGGGCACGCTTTGCAAATTTTATCAAAGGCATTGTTCACTTCAGGCAATGCATAATGCTGTATCAAATCAACAGTCTACTTGTAGGAATGCACATTTTCTTTGGGTCACTTCCCAAAAGCCACCAAAGTTGTTTTTCTTTTCTGTTATAATTGAATTTGTTAGACAGGGCTAAAGAAGGAAAAATTGCAATTCTATATATTTCAACTGCACTCTGGATGAACTCCTTGAAACATTAGAGCCTTAATTAAAACTGAAACAAAATTTTGCCATTTCCTTTTTAAAATGAAAATTTTTCCTTTGAGCTCCAAGAATTGTATGTATTGCTTATTCCACTCAGTACTGAGACTTGTGCAACTTTACCCATTCTCTAAAGGCAAAAATGGCAAAAATTAGAAGTTTAAAATTGCTAATTTAGCTGGCAGATGGTGAAGTAAGGCCTTGCTAATTTATGCAAAATGCTTAAGATATATCCGACATTGCAATTAGAAGATGTAATTACACAATTGTTTTTAGTTTAAAAAATGGATATTGAGGAAAATCTTTGTGCAGATGTCTGGAATGATTTCATGACCAGATGAGAGCTGATTATAATTTGAGGTTTTTCTTGATTTTGTTAAATGGCAAAGTGAAGAGGGGTGAACTGACGTAAACAGTCTCTTAGGCTCTCATCTTGACTGTTACCTTCTGTTAATGCCACTTTATCTTCAGGTATGGTCGAGCTTGTACCAGCTTCAGAAACACTAAGAAAAATCCAAGTTGAGTATGGAGTGACTGGTTCATTCAAAGACAAACCACTAGCTGAATGGCTCAGGAAATACAATGCCACTGAAGAAGAATATGAGAAGGTGAATTGTTACTTACGAAACATAATTACTCCCACTTGGTTTATATTTGCATTTCAGTTTTTGTTTAGTGCTCCATGTTTGTTGGGGGGGGCGAAAATAATCTGTTATTTCAAGCAATTGCATTACTTTAAAACCTACAGTTGACAAAAGCAGCAGCTATCCCAAAGCAACAATGAGGATAATTACCAGTTAATCGGTTTTTGATTGTGGTGTTTGAGGAGAAACTTCCAGTTATTGTTTTGGTAATGCCATGAGATAAATGACAGATGATTGCCATGTTGACTCTGATCTCAAGTACAGCATTCTAACTATGCAGTGCCTAATATTGAGTAATGTTGGATTTAGTTTGGCAATGCAATTGAATATTCTCCAAGTTGGAGGGAGATCTACCAGATGGCAAAGTGGTGGTCTCCCTATTCTGTTCCAATGCACTATGCATTAACTTTTTGATGCTTCCACTTATTGCTGTCAGTTGTAGTTGTGCATTAGTTCAAAATGAGATTGTGTTTTTTTGACGCCATAGTTTTGCCATTTGTTGTGCAGCCAAAATTGAGCAAAATAAAAGCAAATGACTGCGAATGCTGGAATCTGAAACCAAAAGTGAATGTTGGAAAATCTCAGCAAGTCTGGCAGCATCTGTAAGGAGAGAAAAGAGCTGACGTTTAGAGTCTAACTGACCCTTTGTCAAAGCTTAAAAAAAAGGGGAGAAATAGGGAGGCATTTATACGAGGCTGAAAGAAGGTGAGTCATGGCTCCAGAAGCAAAGGTAGCAATAAAGAGATGATGATGATGACGACAGTGCATAGAGAAATTACAGGGAGATTAGGAGCTGTGAATGACCAAGGCTGAAGCCAATGCTGTGTGACAAAATATGGGGGGAGGGGAAGGGGTGAAGCAGAGGCAAAATGGAAAACGGGGGAGAAGGGTAGCACAGGGGGAAAGAGGAGAGAAAAAGGTGATGAGAGTGTGGGGAGCGAGAGAAAGAGACAATCAAGAAATAAGAGGTACAGAACAGTGAAAGAAACCTATTTTTTAAAAAATGAAATAAAATTCTGAAGTTGTTGAATTCAGTGTTGAGACCGGCATGCTGTAACGTGCCTATATAATGAACAGGCTGCTACAGGAAATTTCTTCATGTAAAGTCCTTTTAGGGGCAAGAAAACAAAAGGTATTTAAAGGTTTATGACAATTAAAATAGGTTTTGAACTTGTCTCCCCAGATCTATAAGCATTCTTACCATCATGGTATGTGCCTCACTAATATTAAATAAAAAGCAGTTATAATCAGAAGACCTGAATCATAATTGTAAGGTTTGTGAATTGTTCAGTACATGTATCATTCTGAAAATTAACTTTCTGAAACCCTCAACTTTACAGGCATCCGAAAATTTCATTTATTCATGTGCGGGCTGCTGTGTTGCTACCTATGTGCTGGGAATATGTGACCGTCATAATGATAACATCATGCTCAGGTCAACTGGCCACATGTTCCATATAGATTTTGGGAAATTTCTGGGACATGCACAGATGTTTGGAAGTTTTAGAAGGTGAATTTGTCTTTTAATTTTAATCTTGCTATTTCCCAGTTTAGAATTTTGAACTGTTTCACAAATATCAATGTCTATACTTATGCAACTAACAAAGGAGTTAATGACTCAAATGGAATTAAGCAGAAACATTTGCGTCACAGAATATATTTTACCTTGTCTATCCACTTTATCACGTAATTTGTAGAAGAAATGGCATTTGTATTAGCAATTCCCATTTTAAATATATCTTCACTAGAATCGTTTTCATGTGAGTCAACCCAAACTGGTAAAGATTAGGTTTTGCACACTCTAGAGGTCAAATAAATTATGCACATGAATTTTTGAAGGTTTTTATTGCCACCTTAAAATTGATTTCTAATCTTTGCCAACATGGTATATAAATAATTTAAAGATGAATTATACTTTTTACAGGCACCCCATTGCAGCATCTAACACTGCTGAGTCTGCTATCAAGTTGCTTTTGTGATTTGAGAATTAATATTGTGATAAAGGCTAACTTTAGTCTATAACTTCATCTATGGTTTGAGCTGAATCAGCTCATTAACTGGGTCACTGGATAGAGCTGCTATAATTTTTTTTTCCTATATCTGATATTAGGGTTAAAGGGTTGAATTTGGGTAAGTGTGTAAATTTGTCCAGGTTTCTATTCCTAAACGACAGCGAGTGCTGCATAAACTACATATGTGGTTTTAAGCTAAGATTTGGCTTAGTTTGTTACACTGACTGGAACAAAACAATGTTATGGAAAAATGCAACGTTTTGTGATCTTTTGAGTGAGGGCACAATCTTACATTTTTGTCTTTCCTTCAGAGATCGAGCCCCATTTGTACTGACCTCTGACATGGCTTATGTGATTAATGGTGGAGAGAAGCCAACCAGCCGATTTCAGTTATTTGTAGATTTGTGCTGTCAGTCCTACAATCTCCTTCGCAAGCATGCCAACCACTTCCTCAACCTCCTGTCACTGGTAACTAATAACTGTACATAGAAATCCTTGAATAACTGGGCAAGCGCTGCCCAAACAATGAAAGAGAGAGAACAGCCAGCTTAAGTTGAGCAGTTAAAACGAAATACTTGAGCTTCACAGCAGATCAGTTGGTTTTTGTTTAAACACATAAATTCAATTCATATTTTTGGCTGCATGCTCTTTTATTTTTAAATAAAGATAAGCTAGCTCCTTTAATAGTGTTGAAGAAGAAAATGGGATGGTTAAAACATCAAGCACTTGCATTTTAGATACCTGTGTAATCTATGCCCTTATGATTTTTAATGCAATTCTTTTCTAAAGATGTTATCTGAGTTCTGTTTGAGACTTTATAACCATACCAATAAACAAAGTAGTTAAAGTAAAGAGAATGGAAAAGTGTATTTTGAAAATTTTAAATAAATCTACTTGGCCTTTTACTTTTTGTATCCAACTAATAAAGATTTTTACATACCTCCCAGACCAAATTCCATGTTGACATCCTGATGATTTTGTTTTTTATACAAAGAGTATTGGAAGAAAAACTTCCTAATTTATTGCATCACCTCTACCTATGACAGATGCTGTCCTCTGGATTACCAGAACTCACTACTGTGCAGGATCTAAAGTATGTCCAAGATGCTCTGCAGCCACAGACTACTGATGCTGAAGCCACAATCTTCTTCACTAGGTAAGGTGTATTGCAAATGAATGCTGCAAATTGTGTAGTACTGAGGCAGAAAGGACTACATAAGGAATCTTATACACTGAGAAATACTAAAATCCTATAAATGTGTCCAGAGAAGATGCAGTGAAACTTGAATTTCACAACTTTGAAAACCCAAATGCCTATCATTTTCTCATTTATATTTGACTGGATGTTGGCGTCATTGGAAAGGCCAACATTTGTCACCCATTCTGAATTACCTTTGATGATGATGACAAGCTACCTTTGTGAATTGAGAAGCTTTTGGGGACTTTGTGCTGTTCGTGCTGCTGTTTGATGCTTGTAAGAGTAATCTTCAGCAGGTCACTATTTGGAATTGTGCTATTGGCTCCATGAATGACTGTAGAATATTGTAAGCCATACTGATGTGATTAGCACGCTCAATCTGAATGAAAATGGATGCAATTTATACAGTTTTTGTTTCTTTTCCACTCTAGGTTGATAGAATCCAGCTTAGGCAGCATGGCTACCAAATTTAACTTTCTGATCCACAATTTGGCACAGCTACGGTTTTCGGGTTTACCTTCCAATGAGCAAGCTATACTTTCATTCTCTCCTAAAACCTATTCTCTAAAACAAGATGGGCGAATCAAAGAAGTGACTATTTACACTTATCAGAAGAGATATAACCCAGACAAATATTATGTAAGTATAACCGTTTTTGCAGTGCAATAAAGGAGCAATAGATTTCACCTGTCAATGTTCAGTGTGTCAGATTTTAAACAAAGGGAAATACTAAACATTGACTAACCAATTCTGATTTATAGGTAGAAGTCTAACATTCCATATCCGGCATAACGTTACATAGTTTTTAAGTAAAATAAACAGTTTAACTTTTTTGTTGTTGAGGACAAGGCTTGAGTGCTGGAAGCAAATTTTACGCTTTCATTTCTTTTATTCATTCCCAGGCTGCTAGTGTTGCTGGATAGGCCAGTATGTATTACTTGATCCCAACTGCCCTTGAGAATGAGGCAAGTTGATGCTTTGTGTTACAATACTGGGCAAACTCTCCTGCTTAATTTAAAACCAACAACACAAAAGATTTATCCTTTGCAGTAATCTGTGAACATTTGATAGGCCAAGAACTAGGTAAAGTAAAAATTAACAACTATATCTCAAAGTATAACAGAGAATTAATAACCAATAACGATTTAAAAGTCCTTCCTCTAACCTATCTTTTACCTTCCCTTCTATAATACTATTTGGATAAAACTTTCGATTACGATTTATAAAACAAAACTTCTTATCTCAAATCCAGATAGCTTTAAGTTCTTCTCTCTATTTTTGGTCATCTTTTCTTCTTGGGGATTCTGCTTCACAGGTTACTGATCGATTAAAGGTACCTTTTTAAGAGCTATTTTTTGGGCAGTCTTTTTACATGCTGGTGGCTTGGCAGTTCTCCTCTCAACTGTTCAATTTTTGCTGGTCTTATACCCCCACATCAGGTTGTGTCATTGGCTTTTAAGATTAAATATATTAAATTCAAACTGGATTGGAGTTGGGTTTTTTTTGGTGGGGGGGGGTTATAATTTAAACTGGCTGAATTCAAATTTTTTTTTGTCTCTAAGCAACCAGCTACCCTGATTGCTAGACCAAAGGTTTGTTTTCAAAACACTTGGTGCTGTCAGGCACTTCTGTTGCTTTTAACTTAAAAATACAGTGCACCCATATCTTCATAACACCTCACTCCTTAAGAAAAAAAAGAACCATCATACTGAAAAGATGGCTTCATTTTTTATTTTGTTTAAACATCTTACCCTAACATACACAGAACCTTAATAAAAGTTCACCTTAACTTCTTCCCATATACCTGTGTATATATAACACTAAATACAAATTTCATGTAAACTTTATCAGGTGCATCTGCAATTACATTCATACAACTGGAACCATGTATGATTTTTCAATAAAAAATCTGTAACATAAGACTCCAACAAAATAGTCTCATTCTTGTCTTTAAAGCTTTCTAAGAATGTAAGTGGATTGTGACCAGTGTACACAACTATCTCCAACACGTTGTTTGTGAAATACACCTTAAAATGTAAGATGAGTACCAAACTCACAGTTCTTTTTCGTTCATGGAGTATTTCCTCAGGTGAATGTTGATCTTCAAAAAGTAACCAACTGGCAGTTCAATCCCATCCTCCTCATCTTGTCAGAGTACAGCTCCAACTTCAACGTCGCTAGCATCGATGGCAATTTTAAAAAGTTTTGAAACTTTTGGTGTAGCTAAAACTGGTTTGGTGGTTAATGTTGATTTCAAATGATCAAATGCCTCCTGGCCTGGTTCTCTCCACCGAAATTTTGTTCTTCAGTAAATTGGTTAACGGTGTCACTACACTGCTGAGGTTTGAAACCAGCTTCTGATGGAATTTGCTGAGTCTTAAGAATCAACACCTCTTCGAGGTTGGTCGTGGAAATTCCTCGATGGCCTTCATCTTTGCGTTCCATGGGGTCAACCTTCCATGACTGATGTTATGTCCCAAGAATGTCACCTCTGCTTTCACAAGTTCAATTTTAATTTATTTTTATTACCAGTTTTGCTTGCTTGTAGTTGTTTGAAGAGCTCTGTCAACTGTACCATGTGATCTTTCCAGAACTTACTAAAGATCACTAGATCATCCAAATAGACTGTACAGTTTGTTAACCCAGCTACAATTCTGTTCATGAGTCTTTGGAATGTGGTAGGTGTGTTCTCCATTCCAAAGGACATCACTCTAAACTCATATAGCCCATTTAGGTTACAAATGCAGAAATTTCTTTTGTTATCTGATAAAGGTACCCGCTAGTAACCACGCATTAAGTCCAACTTGGTGATGTAACTGGCTTATCTGACTTTCTTGATACAATCCTCCCAGTCTAGGAATTGGATGTGAGTCTGATTTTTGTAACTGCATTGACCTTCTGATAATCAACACAGGATCGTTGAGTCCCATCCAGTTTGGAAACTAAGACCATCAGCAAACTCCACTCGCTCTGGCCTGGTTTAATGATTTGCGTGTCGAGCATGGCCTCCACCTCCATTTGGACTTGTCTGACTTTGAAAGGATTAAGCCGACAGCAGTGGTGTTTGAGCAGAACAGTATTCCCTATGTACAGTAGCATTAGTCCTCCCCTTCTGATTCTTGCGTATGTCCTTATACTGCAGTAACAAATGTTTCAACTACGTCCTATGCTCCTGACAGAGAGCTTACTAACCTATCCCACTCCTCGAGGATTTGTTTTTTTTTAAATCTATTTGAGGTATATCAAAAACCATATCATCTGGATTTGATTCCTCACTCTGCGAGGCAGTAACTAACACCCATTTCTCCATTTCCTGCTCTCTAGTATAATACGGTTTTAGCATGTTCTCATAACATACTCAATACCTTTTTTTTCTATCCGGCATCTTTACTAGATAGTCCACCTGACTCCTCTTTCTCAGTTTGATAGGGTTCACTAAATCTGGCTTTGAAGGGATCTCCTATCACTGGTAACGGTGCGAACACATTATCCCCTTGGGAAAACATTAGAGTCTCCGAGCTTTTATCTGCCACCTGCTTCATTCTACACTGTCCCCTTGTTAGATGCTGTTTAGCTAATTCACCTACTCTATTTAATCTCTGCCTCACCTCCAATACATAATCTAAGTGTAACATCTCTGACTTTGATCCTGTCAATTTAATTTCAAAGGGCCTCTCACTTCATGACTGAATATTCTCTGAGTGAACTGAGTAAATTTGTTTGGGGCGTCACTAATGCCAAACCATATGAATGGGATACCTTTATCCCAATCATTCAGGTAGTCCTGATGGTATGTTCTCAAAATGGTCTTCAAGGTCTGATGCCACCTTTCTAAAGCTCCCTGGGATTCAGGAAGATACACACCGGATTTAAAGTGCTGTATACCTAAGCTATCCATAACCACCTCAACAACTGAGCAGTAAAATTTAGCCCTTGGTCCGACTGAATCTCTCTGCATAGCCCATACCATGTGAAGAGAGCTACTAACTCCTCTAAGACCCTTTTTGCCTTGATACACCGCAAATCTGGTAGACATATCCATTATGGTTAACTGGTTCCCACTTTTACTTCTCAGGCGGGAACCTAAACAATCAATTATAACTTGCATGAAAGGTTCTCCAAATGCAGGAATTGGCAACAGAGGTGTTGGTTTTATTACCTTCTGTGGCATACCTACCATTTGGCATGTATGGCAAAAGTTAATCACATCCTCGTGCGTTCCAGACCAATAAAAATGTTTTTGTACTTCAGCCTGAGTCTTTCGTACCCAGAGGTGACCACCTATAAGTAGTTCATGTGCTACCCATATCACTTCCTGCCTGTATGCTACCGGCAACACATTCTGGTGCACTTTGGCCCATTTCTTCTCTGCACTAACCTGCAGTGGTCTCCATTTCTGTCTTAGGATTTTATCTTTCAGATAATAACCCTCTGGAATATTCTCTGCCTCCTTTTTGGGGAACGCATCCACGTGTATCTTTTATGATCTTGCTGTTGTAAGCCCCTTAACCTTTCAGGAGTAAACATATCTGTCTGTTCAGGACTTTTTCTGCACCATTATGTCAAACAGTATATCTGCTAACTGAATCTCAACTCCTTCATCTTTCTCTTTAATTTTTGCTAAAGATAGTGGAGTCTGGTTACCCCACAGTCTGGGAAAATACCAGTATATTTCTGTTTTAACTCCTCAGTTTCTTGGGCTTCTCCACAACAACAGGTGTCACTCCCCACCTTTTGACCCTGCCAAATCATTGCCAAGAACAAACTGAATTCCTGGAACTGACACTCTAATCTGATGTTGCATAGGGAACACTAAATTTCTGTCCATCAGCCCCACAAATCTGTTACTCTCTGGTAACAGATCAAAAAGAGTACATATTTGCTCATCTCTTGATATCAGCAACTGGTTAGATCCAGTATCTCTGTTATAACTTCTCATCCTTCTCCCCCGTTCTTTTAGTAAACTTTACCCACAGGTGAATTATTTGTAGTGATCAGGTCCTAACTGCATACCCAGCCCCTCCTCAGCTTGCACTCTCCTGCAGCTCTTCTGCACTTGGTCTTCTCTAGTACTTTCACTAATGCCACCAGCTTACTTATTTTGCCATATCATTTCCCACAATGCCTTTCTGTAATGACCAGCACTGAATTTACATGTCCCACTTTACCACAGTGGAAACACCTGAGGTCTTTTTGCCTCCTTTCCACCCTCTTGGGCTTCTTTGTTATCCTGTGGTAAATTGTTATCAGTGGTCTCTACTCTTGGTTTAGTAGTGTAGGATCTCCCCTTCTCCCAACTTCTATCCCTCAAGATGAAATTTTGGCCGGAAAGATATCTTATGCACCAAATGTACTCATCTGCTAATTCTGCTGCTCTTCTCACTTCCTTACCTTTCTGATCCTCCACATGAATTCTTGCCATCTATGGAAGTGAGTTTTTAAAGTCCTCCAGCAGAATAATCTCTCTTAGAGCCTCAAAGGCCTTATCTATTTTCAAAGTACACACCCATAATCAAAATGGCTGTTCAATTATTTTCAAACTCAACAATTGTCTAACTTGGTTCCTCCTTTGTGTTTCTGAACTGCTGTCGATATGCTTGTAGTAACAATCCATAAGCACTTGAAATAGGCTGCTTAACCTCTTCATAATCTCCTGACACCTCATCTGACAGCATGGCAAATACCTCAGTAGCTCAACCAACCAGTTTAGTCTGAACTAGCATTTCCCATAAATCTTCAGACCACTCTGTGTGCCAAACTAATTTTTCAAATGAAACAAGGCTTCAACATCTTTCTCATCAAACTGTGGCAGAGTTTTGACATTTAAGCATGGCCTTTTTCTTTCCTTCTGAACTTTTCTTGGCAAATTTGAGAATCATCATCAAATCGCAGAACCTCTTTAGCAATTTTAAGAGCCATTTCTCTCCCCTTTTAATTTAATCAACCACAACTCATCAAAAGTAAACAAATTGCCTCACCTCCTCCATTTTATTTAAAGAGCTAGGACACTAGCTAGAAAGTGTTTAAATCTGCTGGAAATTTTCATACCCCGAAATCTATTCAAATATGTCTAAATCAGTTCAAATCATGGACCCGAGCCCCCAAATTGTTATGACATGGGGTATACTATCATGCTTAATTTAAAACCAGCTACACAGAAAAGATTTATCCCATGCATTAATCTATGAAAATTCAATAGGTCAAGAATTAAAGTAAAAATTAACAACTTAATTATTCTGTTATACTTTACGAAATAAGCTAGCAACTATTTACAAGTCCTTTCTGTAACCTATCTTTTTACCTTCACTTCTATAATACTAGTCTGATAAAACTCACGATTATGGTTTACAAAACAGAACTTCTCAAAACCAGAAACTTTTCGGTTCTTCTCTATATTTCAGTCGTCTTGGGAATTCTGCTTCACGGGTTACTGATGAATAAAGGTACCTTTTTAAAAGAGCTATTTTTCAGGCAATCTTTTTACATGCTGGCAGTTCTCCTTCCAGCTGTTCAACTTTCCCTGGTCTTATACCCCCAAAGCATCAGATTGTCTCATTGGCTTTTAAGATTGTCAATAAATTAAATTGAAACTGGGTTGTAGTTTGGTTTTTTGGGGTTGTTTATTTTAAACTGGCCAAATTCAAATCTGTGTTTTTTTTCTCTGAGCAGCCACTTATCCTGACTGCTAGATCAAAATGTTACATTGTATCTTTTATCAAATATTTGGTGCTGTCAGGCCACTGTGTTGCTTTTAACTTAAAGGTACAGTACACCCACACTTTCATAACACTTTAACTGCTGCATGCCATAGATACACTTTCGGACCAAGCAAGAAGGGCATCCCAGGATTTTGACCCAGTGCTAGTGAATGAAGGGCAATTCAAGGCAGAGGATTGTTGAGGTTGGGTCATTTCTGATATTCAAGACTGAGCTAGGCAGAGTTTTAATCATTAAGGGATTCAAGAGTTATAGGGAAAAGGTAAGAAAGTGGAGTTGAGGGTGATCAGATCAGCTATGATCTCATTGAATGGTGGAGCAGATTTGGTGGGCTGAACAATCAACTTTTTACATGCCATATGGTTTCATTTTCAATCATTAGAAAGTTGTGACTTACAGGATTTCTTGCAGTTATTGGTATTCTGATGCATTTGCCCTTGTCCTTCTATGGGTAGAACCTTCTAGAGTGATATAATTTTTACTTTTTTTTAAAGTTAGTACATAGTGTTGTGCCATATAAACCGAAATGGGTCTTTTTCAGTGTTCTGGTATGTGAATTCAATGGAATGGTAGTGAAGATTCTAATTGTTTAAAGCTTTCTCAAAGCAAATAAGTGCAAGCTTATCGTGGATTTGAGTCACTGTTTTCAAATAATTTATGCTGACTTTGATTTTATCAGATTTTTTTTCTGATACTGGTCCTTGGGCTGTCAGGATTCACTCTTAAAGTCTTGCTATTTGGTTAGGTACTCCTTTTCCTATAACCCTGTCTCCAGTATATTTGTGTAAATGTGTGCCTTTCCTCTGGCCTTTTACAGATAAACCGATGCCTCATCATGCTTTTAAAAAAAAAATACTCGTGCAGTGTAGTATTTTCCTGAACATATGACAGGGACAAAAAACAGCAGGTGTTGGAATCCAAAGGAGACCTACAGGAGTTTGGAAGAACAAAGCAAGCCATGCAGCATCAGGAGATGGAGAAGTCAATGTTTTGGGTGTAACTCAAAACGTTGACTTCTCCTCTACCTAATTGAATATGCGACAAATTTCCTTCCAGCAGGTTCCTACAATACAATAATCTATTTTGTGTTCACAATTATCAATTGTTATCTCAATGTCACCGGGGATAGAAAAAATAGAAGATAGGATTAGGCCATTCAACCCTTTTGAGCCTGCTCTGCTATTCATCAATCATTCCTGATTGTCCAACTCAATCATGCTTTCTCCCCACAACCTTTTGATACCATTCGCCCCAAGTGCTATATCTAGCCACCTCTTGAATACATTCAATGTTTTGGCATCAAAACTTTGTGGTAATGAATTCCACAGGCTCACCACTCTTTCAATGAAGAGGTGTCTCCTCATCTCTGTCCTAAATGGTTGACCTGAATCCGCTGTTTGTGGACACCCCGCGGGTTCTGGACACACTCAGCATTGGGCACATCCTCCCTGCATCTGACCTATCTAGTCCTTTCAGAATTTTATAGGTCTATGTGAGACACCATCCTAATCTAGTTAATCTCTCCTTGTACATCAGTCCTTTCATAAGATAAGACCCCTGCTGTTTATTTTTGAAGTAGGTACCATATGATCTGTTGCATTCACCTCCCTTTAACATCTCATCCAAATCCTGTACTTTCATCAATTCCTTCAGTACTTGTGGAGAATCAGCCTTGGTTTGAGAATGCTAATGAATCAGCTATGGCTGACATTATTTTCAGGGGATGGCTGATCAACAAAAGAATTTGTTACTTTCTTGTTTTGAAATACTTAATGCCTTTCAAATAAAAAATATTCTTACCCACAGATATATGTGGTGAGGGTATTACGGGAAGGGCAGATTGCTCCAACATTCATCTTCAGAACGTTTGATGAATTCCAGGAGCTGCATAACAAACTGGGCATCCTGTTCCCTCTTTGGAAACTGCCAGGGTAGGTTATATTTTAAGAAAAATGTTTGTTAATTTAAATTTAACTTCTTGTTCTTAGCAATTTAGACAAACCATTGTTTTTCCAGCTTTCCCAACAAAGTGGTCCTTGGAAGAACACACATTAAGGACGTGGCATCCAAGCGGAAGGTAGAGCTGAACAATTACGTGCAGTGTCTGATGAATGGTTCAACAGAAGTAGCTGAGGTAAGGATTAAGTTTAATTAGGAAGAAAATTTGTCCTGTTTTGGAGCTAGTAACAATAAATAGTTAAATAAGCATTTTTCTGAGGTGCATTAGGCCAGTGTGATAAAATAAGTGGATGGTGGTTCTCCCCCCACAGTTCCCTGCATGACGTCAACCTGACTTCAAGGTAAGTCAGGTCTGCTTTGTGTATTGACTTAAACTGTAACCAGCTGTGTGTTGCAAGGATCGATGCTAGGTTATTTTTATTTTATATAAGTGATGTGTATGAGAATACACATGTGGTGAGTTAAGTTTGTGATACAAAGGACAGTGAAGAGTATGATGGAATCTTGGTAACTGGGCCATTGGGCCAAGGTGTGACAGATGGAGTTTAATTCAGGTAAATGTGAGGTGTTGTATTTTGGTAAGACGAACCAGGGCAGGACTTAACAAGTTAATGGTAGGGTACTGAAGAGTGGTTGTCAAACAGAGACCAAGGGATGCAGGTACATAGTTTCTTGAAAGTGGCATCACAAGTAGACGGGTGGGGGTGAAGAAGACCTTTTGCATGCTTGCTTTCATCAGTCAGATATCAGTGAGGTCACCTTTTTTGGTATACTGTGTACAGTTCTGGTCACCTTGCTAAAGGAAGGATGTTATTAAACTTGAAGGAGTATAAAAGAGATTTAGAAAGATGTTACAGAGATTGGAAGGTTAGAGTTATTAGGTGAAGCTGGATAGGCGGGCACTTGTATCCCTGGAGCATCAGAAGCTCAGAGGTGACCTCTTTATAGAAGTTTATAAAATCATGAGCAGTATGGTTATGGTGAATAGCCTAGATCTTTCTCCCCAGAGTGGGCAAGTCCAAACCTGGGGTGCATAAAAGTTTGAGACGAGAGGGGAAAGATTTAAAAGGGGCCTGAGGGGCAACTTTTTCACGCAGAGAATTGTGCATGTATGGCAGAAGCTTTCAGACGTGGGTACAATTACAACACTTAAAAGACATTTCGACAACAAATGGGACAAGTTTGATTTAGGAACCTTGGTCAGCACAGATCTGGGTAAAAGGGCCTGTTTCCTTGCTGTGTGTCGACATGAATCTAGTCAATGAAAGCCAATGTAGAATCACTTAGGCTAGTGCAATGATACCAAAGAGCAGAAAACTAAAAGAATCTCTCAAATTGGATGAAAGAGGAATGGCTGGAAGCAGAGAATGCTAACTCTGTTTACAATTCAAGTTGATTCCATCATAAAATGTGCATTTGTCTGTCCATCACACAAACACTGTGCAAAGCAAAAGACCTGTATGTTTTAGCTAAAATGTTTAAAATATATTTTTCATCTCTGCCCTCAGTGCGATCTCATCTACACCTTCTTCCACCCACTAAGCCGTGATGAGAAGGCTGAAGGAATTGAAGGAATAGTCAAGCCCTCTGGTAATGCAAATGTAGTTTTGCTGAGAAGACACATGCACCTTGTTGTTGTGGTTGTGCCACCTTTGATGCAATGTTTAGCAAGTTGAAACATCAGAACTTGCTTCAACATGCATTTTTATAAAACTTAAATTCCATATACATTATGTCACACACTGTTATGACCTGTTAAACAACTTTTGATGTGTTCGTAAATCCCACTTGATAACAGATAGGACATGAAACGCTGCAAATTTGTAAGATTTGCTTAACTTGAAGCATTGAGCAGAAATACTGTTGAACCTATGCCATCCTCTTTCAAACATTAGGTTTACTGTTTGGGCTCCTCCTCCTCTTATTTTCTTAACCTCCTAGATATTGCTGCAGATTGATTTCAGTGCAAAACACTTTGAAAAATACATTCTCACTGTTGTATTTCTTCTGTCAAATATTTTAACTGGAAGAGAAGAAGAATTTTACTGACAAAGGACATGTAGCATGATAGATTTGGACATTTTGCTTTAAGCTTTGCTTCTAAATGCAAGATTAAATTGCAGTGTTAGTCCAGTGATTAACATCCCTCTAACCTTTTCATCCAAATAGCAGCATTTTTTGATGCTACTGTACAGAATTACTGAGAATGTCTCTTCTTAAGCCATGTGAGTAACTTAAAGAATTATTGGAATTAATTCCCAATCCATTAGTTACCAGTTCTTCATTCGTCTGCCAGGATTATCTGTCATCTTTGCACAGTGTCTGAAGTAGATTCTGGAGTGCAAAAGTCTTGTTCCAAAGAGATGGAAGAGAAAGTAAAGCAAAATTGTTCATTTAAAGCTAGTTGTTTTATTTCAAATTTAAGGGAGCTACTTAACATTTGACTTTGCATATTGCACTTTATTGGAAGTTAAGTTCTATTGGCTTTGCTTTTAAACAACCTGGGAAGCTTATTTTCCTAATGAGTAGAAGCAAAAAATCTTAAATGTACTTTTCAGCAATATGCAAGAAAGATAGAGTATTCATGTTTTTCTTTTCCCTTTTGTTTCTTACATAGAATCTATTCATGTTTCTTTTGTTGTAACCTACAGCTTTATTACCCTGCTGAATGAAAGATTGGACCTCACCCTTTTGGCCCTTTAATGTATTCACAGTTCACTGAGCCATGTTATATTTTGACTCTTGAGCAAGTATCAGCAGTTGTCCTTAAAATGACAGCACAAATTCACGGTGCGTTTCCTGGGGTAGAAGGGACTTGACCATGTTTTCCCCAAACTGGCACAATATTTTAAGCTGATTGCATGGAAAATATACTTCACATGAGCAACATTGAAACCTAATCATATCCTGTCCGATATCAATGCAAGTACAATCCAGGACAGTTACCTAAATCATCAGGAGCAGATCTGTGGCTAACATTTTTTTGAGTTTGAGTTCATGATTTGAACCTTGTAAACTCTGTAAAAGAGATTTCATTTTAAATTAAAGTATTTTTGATTTGAAAATTTGTTTCTGGTTATATAGATAATCCTGATTGAAGATGCTGTATCATGATTCACTGCTTTGATACATATTATAGTTAATGTGTTTCCTATGTGTAATTTGCATTTTTCTTTACATGATATCTCTTTAGAAATTGTTTTGCCGAGTCCCAGCACTGGTCAAGTGGGAGGAGAAGTTAAGCTGTCTATTTCATACAGGAACAACACATTGTTCATTATGGTAATGCACATCAGAGATTTGGTAAGTACAAGTTACACTCAGTACAAATGTGCTCTCAAACCATTCCCCTTTATGTATTTTCTCCCCCTGCAAGGGACTGAATTAGATAATGGAGCAAGCATGTATTCCAATATGACCCATGCATTCACCCTTTGTATCCTTGCACAGTCTTTATTTTCCTCTCCTTGCAAACAGTACCTCCATTTGGTCATCTCTCATGCTTTGGATTGACCATGTTTATTCTACAAATTGTACTTCCCTAATTGAGCACTCTGGTCTGGCATACCAGTTGCTGCAGTACAGTTCCAGTTTTGGTTTAGTACAGTTGCTGTTTAGGTCACAAGGTCATGGTCTACATGCATTTATTTTCATTAAATGCTCTTTTTTTTCCCGATCTTTATTGATTCAGGTTGTGTTTACTGAACGCGTCAGTTCAAAAATATCTATCTGTTGCTCACAGCTGTGAGGGAGGCATTAAAAAAAATTAAATACACAGGAACCAATGCCTCTGATACACTTATCAAATTTTAACCAAAATGGATTTTGTTGCAAGAAAATTTTAATTGAATCTATTAACAAAATATAGCAGCATGTTGCACAACACCTTTTTTTTAAACATGCTTAAAAACTCCATGTTGCCTCTGACACAGGGGTGGCATGGTGGCTCAGTGGTTAGCACTGCTGCCTGACACCACCAGGACCCCAGGCTTGATTCCACCCTCTGGTGATTGTCTCTGTGGAGTTTACAAGTTCTCCCATGTTTCTGGCGGATGCTCCAGTTTCCTCCAACGATCTAAAGGTGTGCAAGTTAGATGTGCATGGATTGGCCATGCTAAATTATCGAGTGTTCAGGGATATATTGGTTAGGTGTGTTGGCTGTTTAGTGAGGCGAGGGGTTGCAGGGATGGTGGATACAACTGGGTGGGATGCTCTTCGGAGGGTCGGTGTGGATTCTTTGGGCTGAATGGCCTGTTTCCACATGGTAGTGATTCTATAGGTGACCTCTACGGTATGGTAAATACTGGATTATGGACATTCATCCTCTATTTCTTCACTGCTGCACTGGACATAATTATTCTTGGTTTCTGTCTCTGCCTGCCTTTGAGCTATTTTAAAAACACAAATCTTGGCGGCCACTTTGCAGAATATAATGTTGAAATCATTAATGGGCATGTAGCTTGCAGTGACTGACAAAAGATTTAATATTTTGCGTGGTGTCAACTTTTGGTTAGTGTGTCTCATATTTTTAACTTCAGGTAACTGAGGATGGAGCAGACCCAAACCCTTATGTAAAAACATATTTGCTTCCTGACCCACATAAGATAACCAAGCATAAAACCAAGGTTTCAAGGAAAACTGAAAACCCAACTTACAATGAAATGGTAAGTATAAGCACTTCGTGTCCTGGTCGTTTCTGCACTTTGAAATTTGTTTCTCATCTTGTCATTTTGGATGTTTTCTTCTTGATTATTTTTAAATAAATGAGTGGCTTGAAGCTGACAGATTTAACAACTGCAGTGCTATTTCTAATTATTACAGTTTTTAAAATCTGTTTGTAAAAGATCCTGCAATACTACCTGATTTGGGCAAATACCTTGGTCTAATGTGCCACCTTGTGATAATCAGTGCTTACTGCAGGCTATGTGATTGGCTGTCCAAGGTAATTTATTTAGATAAAAACCAGAAGAACTACAGATGCTGCAAATCAGAAACAAAAACAGATTGCTGAAAACAACTCAACCGGACTGGCAGCATCTGTGAAGAGAAATCAAAGTTAATGTTTAGGGTCTGGTACCCCTTCCACAGAGTTGATTTGGATCTTGTTTGCTCAGACAAAAAAATGCTAATTTCACAGTGAGTTCCATTGAAATAGATCATTTCCTTTTGAAATCATGAATTTTGGAGTGATTTTGCAGTCTCTGCAAATGTGACGAGGCTTCTCTCTGAAGCAGTTGTTGCTTTGATGTCTCTGAATAATGCTTGCAATGTTAATTCATTGATTTTTTTTTCCTGAAGCTAGCATTTTGACAGTGGCTCAGGATGAGGCCATTGCAAATAATGTTGGCATTTCTGCCTTCTTTTTCAGTTGTCCTTTCAGAACATGGTGCTGTTCATTAAATAGCTGAGGAAGTCATTCCTTCATGACATTATTAAACTAGTTTAATTTTTTATGAATGATTATTGCACAGTTTCATCACTTGTTTTTATTTGTCTGAGTTTTTTAATTTTGAAAAAGTATTTGCTAAAGTGGATTTAAAAACTCAATGACATAAATGGTTTACCTTTATAGAATGCTCTCAAACTTTTGATATCCTTAATCTGTTAGCTTCAGTAACACCTTTTATATACAAGTATATCAGAGACCTCAACTCTCATGGGAACTTGTACTGTCCAGAATTTCAGCTCCCATTGAAATTGCAAATCCATTAAAATAAGTTTTTCTTGATTCCTAAATTGTCCTTGGGTAAAGAGAGGTGAGTTGGGGCAAGTTGTATTTTAACACACTAGGCATAGCAAAGCTAATATGTCATGGTGTGTCTGGCTCTGGATTAGACCATTTTGTCATATGGTGTTTGTAAATAAGCTTTTCATGCACATTGATCCCAATGTGGATGTAGGCCAATGGCTAGACTATCATGAGAAATACCTTGCATAAGGAAAACTCTATGCATTATTCAAATTCCTTAAGCTGTCTTGCAAAATATTTGTAGTAGTAGAATATCTTCAGTTCACTTGTAACATTCATAAATTGGAGTTAGTTGTACTGCACAGAAGATGAAAGCATTAATGTGTATATGATGTCCAATTTCATGCTGTATTTTCTCTCTCCTTTTAGTTGGTGTACAGTGGTTACAGTAAAGAATCACTTGAACAGAGAAAATTACAGCTGAGTGTGTTAAGTGCAGAGTCGTTGAGAGAGAACGTTTACTTGGGTGGTGTCACATTAACTCTGAAAGAGTTTGATTTGAGCAAAGAAACTGTTAACTGGTACAAGCTGACTGCTGTTCCCAGTGTGTAATACTCCTTCCTCTGTGTGGAATTGGAACATATGGTAAAGACTCTCCTGAATTTCTACAAATCTTTTACTTGAAATGTTTAACTGTGGGCAATCAGCAAATTCCAGCTGATGAACTTCACCAGTGGACCAAACTATTTTGTTGAATCACAAATTTGGTTGCATGCACTTAATGTCACCTTCATTTTTATACCTATTTTTGAATATTTCAGATTTAAATGATGGGGATCTGTGTGCCAAAGTAAAATACTGAAGCACTTCGCTGCTTGTGAGCAAGAAATGGTGCCTTTCACTGTCACGGCTACAAACTCTGTTATATTAAAGGTGCTAGTTTCACTGACCTACTCAAAGGCACATAACATTTCCTGGGTAAAGCACCAATGATATTAGCCACTAGGCATTAATTGCCATAATTGCACATTACAGAATTGCTTTAAGTAGATCTGAATAGAAAAGGATACAATTAGTAGTAATCATTTTATGTAGGACGTGTTTAGAATAAAGATTCGTCGTTTGAAAATACTTTTTTCTGTAAACACTAATTCTGTACTCCGATTGTACTCTCAAAGCAGGTTTTCTTTTAACTGAAATTTTAGTTTTGTATACAGCCACACCACTTTGTTTTGTGCTCTGTGAGCGGAGACTGTTCATTTGTGCTGGAGGTGGTTTATAGGGCAAAAGCATTCAATGGCATTGAAGAAGAGCCAGCATTAATAACCACTGCAGATAGACATTTAATCCATGCCGGTGCAAAACGTGTGTGGGGAAAAATTGCACAAACATCTACCAGTTCACAGGTAGATCATTAAATCAGTTGTGCGATAGGTGAGGCAACCAGAAGTGTATTTAAAAAGTAAATGTTAGGATGAAGTTATGAATTCAACAAAAGCCTGTGCTATCCTACTTATTAGTGAATCCAACTTTCAATAAGGATATTGACTTCTGAGTCACTTAAGTATTACTGCTCCCACCATTTCAAAGATTTACCCTGCATAATGAACAGTGGATCTCTCAAAAGTATGTTTTCAAATTTTACGTTGAGCCATTTCTATTAAAATAAAATAAAGCCAATTAACAAACCAAGTGCTCAGAACCTTTTAAATATAAAGCTGAATAGTTATAATTGAAAAGGCACATCAAAGATGAATTCAAATATCTCTCTCTGGTGTGGACACCTATATTTTGCTGAAATTCATTGGTAAAGAAGCATGAAGTGACAATTTTACAAAAACTATAATATGGAGTGGAGGAAATAAAACTAAACCTTACTCAACGCAGTGATTGACCCGACTGGGTTTTGGATTGCATTCTACAGCTTCCACTATAGCAAATAGCTGTAAAATGGTTAGTCAGCACCAGAAGTGCTATCTAAGTAATGAGTTTTAACTGAAAGCTAAAGATGAATATATATTCTGAGAAACTGACAGTTGAAACTGTGTGTTTACTGTTGTCCCTTTAGCTTTAAATTCAGTCTGTTGCTGCTGTCCCAAAAAAGATTGTACATTCACATGGAGCTGTGCAACAATCCTTAACAACACGCTTGCACCTGGAGCAGCAGCAAATGCAAGATTTGTGGCTCTTGGAAATGCAGAATTGTTCATGATTGAAAACTGGAAGTACTTTGTACTTACTGACATCATTCTCTTCCTCTGCAGCATTCAAATCCAGTACAATACTGGTAGGCTAAGAGCTTTCCCAGCAATCTGCAAATCATTCTGCACAGACATTGTTCTTGCAAGCTTGCAGTTGTCCTGTGTAACCATGGATATGTCTGCATAAGCCAAATTTGCACAAACTGACCATGCAGTGTTTTGTTATTTTGTAATATCATGTTAGGTTTGAACTAATGGGTAACGAAATAAAAATAAAATCTCTTCAGCTATGCTAATGTTAGAAGTCTGCAGCAAATGATAAATGTTGCATTTAACACAGCTTAATCTGCATTATGAAAATGTTGCTGTTTATATAAGTAGATAAGGTCTTCAAGCTGTGACTTCTAACTATTCAAATTCAGATCTACTGCATGGCCCACTGCAGTTTCCTATGTGTTTTAAAATCCAATTTTAAATTGTCTAACCAAAAAGAAAGAAGTTAGTCATTCCATGGAAAGAATACTACCTTTAAAGTTGAGGGCAATTGAACTGATAAATGTAGGTTTAAGTTAGTGAGTTGAAGGGCAAATCCGAGCAAAAGTTTGCTCTTTTGACAGCAAGAGAAATAGTGAACCATTTTGACAAATACCAGTTCATTCAGAATGAAATTTTTCCATCCACCTTACTGTTACAACTGAATGTGCAAAGAAGTTGCTCATTAGATTTCATCTTTGGAAAGAATGAAATGTTGCTGCTTTTTTAATGTAAATATCTTTGTTTTAAAATTCTGAATATTCATTGACTAAAGGCTTTAAAAAAAAACAATTTAAAATTAATAGTTGACAGTTGGTGATGGTTTGCCTCAAATGGGTAGCAGAAGGGCAACTGAAGCACCTTTGCAACAACTGAGCGATGAAATCGAAGAGATTATATTCATTTATACTGGGTTGAATTTAGGACTCAGAGACTAAATTTTAGCCTTAAAAAATATGACTGCCTTTCTGTCTTAATCATGCTATCATTAATATTTGCAGAGATTACACATTCAATCTTTGCAGATTAGTTCTTAAGTGGGAGACATTGACATTGCAGCAAATGATCAATGTGAGAGGGAGAATATCACACTATTATGGTAATTGTGATCATCAGTAAATGTTGACTGTACCAAGTGTGAATATTAGCTGAACATGAAGCACTGGGGAACCAAAAATGTTGGCTTGACCGATGTACATTGCCCTCCACTCTTAAGAATCCAATGTATGTCCAAATCATGTTTATCTTTTTACTCAAAGATGTACAGTATTTCTGTCTAAATCCTGTCCACACCATAATGGACTAAATGTGACTCCATAACTACATTAAATATGTAACTTGTTTTTAATAAAGTCAGTTTCAAAATTACATGTTTGTGTGGCTTATGACTTGAGTTGTACCGTCACAAAGTTCATTGAGATCGACGAGAAACATTTGTTTATGGTTTTTGGCACAGTGACAGCAGGAGGGAACAGTTCTGAGGGAAAGCAATGCCAGACTTTTTTTTAATTTAAAAAAGCAGTGGTGATGCAATGGAAGTCAGATACTGAAGGAGTGTCATCACCGGATAGCAGATAAATGAATGTTTGGAGACCCTGGCATGGCGCATGTAGCTGAAAGCGAAGGTAAGAGTGGAGATGTGTATGAAAGTCAGGGAACAAAGCTTAACAGCCAAAAACATCTGCAACACAAATGAGGGTGCTGACTGGTGAGGTCTGTGAAAATGAGTTTTCTTTTAAGTTCTTAATTTTCCCCAAGTTTGAGTAGTTGAAGAAGTAGTGGTGTGACAAAGCTTCACTTCCCCTGTGCCCAGGAAGTTTTTGGCACAACAAAAGTGAAATTGGCTAGAAACTATTGAAATCTGGGTTCAGAATTTGAACAGCAGCTAGTATTGCTGGTCCTGAGCGAGTAAGAACTATGTAAATAATACACATCAGTGGAATGACAAGGTGTGCAGCAGAAAGGGAATGGGCAGGTGATCAGGCAGCTGATGCAGGAGTTCCCTCAATTTATCTTACTGTCCAATCATTATTCTGTTTCGAACAGAAGGGTTATAGTTTGGGAAAATGCATTCAAGACTATGGCAACTGCATTATGGTTGCCTCAGCTGTGTGGGGCAAATATGGAAGGGAGTGTTGAATGGAGGAAGCTTGGAATATAGTGGTAGTGATCAGTGTAGTTAAGGGGACGCATACATTAGGATCATTTCTCCGTGCCTGACCAGAGTGAATTGTTTTGTGCTCTTCTAGCACCCATTTAAAACAGCTCCCTCACTGAATTATCTGAACTTAATTGAAGGGATCTTGAGTAAGTTGTTGGTCTTTAAATCTCCCATTGAAGATTTAGTCAAACGAGTGGTTGACACAAGTGACATAACATCAGTTCTCGTCCAACAGGTTTATTTAAAATCACAAGGTTTTGGAGGGCTGCTGCTTTGTAAGGTAAAGTTCAGATACCTCCTGGTAATGATGGAAATACCTCATCAGCTCCAAATTTTGTTTGAATCAACAATACTCACATGGTCACCAGCCCACTTCATTTATTTAGCTACTTGAAAAAGACCTCTATGCCCTTTTCATCAAATTTTGGCAACGCTTGTACATATTTAAACAGATCTTCATCAAAATTTTGGTTTTGATGCTTTTGTTCTCCATCAGTGCTCTTATCACTACTACTTTTGAACTTTGCTATTTTGAAGTCAACTTTCATTTCCAACATTTACTACTTTTAAGCAAAGCACACTTTATTATATAGAACGTTAGAGTAGGACAGGCTCTTCAGCCCTTGAAATTATGCTGTCCTGGGAAACCAATCCAAAGCCCATCTAACCGACATTATTCCATTTTCATCTGTATGTTTATCCAATGACCATTTAAATATGCTTTATGTTGGTGAGTCTAATACTGTTGCAGGCAGGGCATTCCACACCTGGACTACTGAGTAAAGAAACTACCTCTGATGTCTGTGCTACATCTATCACCCCTCAATTTAAAGCAATGTTCCCTCACTATCTGAGGAAAAAGGCTCTCACTGTCCACCCTCCCTAACCCTCTGATTATCATATTTCCCTCTCGAGTTTTTTCTCTACAACAAAAAGAGCCTCAAACTCTCTAACCTTTCCTCGTAAGACCTTCCCTCCATACCAGGCAGCGTACTAATAAATCACCTCTGAACCCTTTCCATCCTTTCTATAATGCGGAGACCAGAACAGTATTCAGTGCTCCAAGTGCAGCCGCAACAGAGTTTTGTGCAGCTAAAACATCACCTCATAGCTCCAAAACTCAATCCCTCTACCAATAAAAGCTTACAACCAGGGATCTATGCACATGGACAGAGAGAGATCTCTGCTCATCTACACAACCAAGAATCTTACCATTAGCCCAGTACTCTTTATTCTAGTCACTCCTTCCAAAGTGAATCACCTCTTACTTTTCTGTATTAAACTACATTTGCCACCACCAGTGTTGGCCCAGTACCAAATCCAATGTGGCCTCGCCCAAATTGGCCTGTCTAGATACTGTCAGGAAATGCTCCTAGACACATTGGACAAAAGCTGACCCATCTAAAGTACTCAAACTATAATATTCCCAGTCAATATTTGGAGAGTTAAAGAACCCACGACAACTACCTGTTGCTCTCTCACTCCTATCCAGAATCGCCTTTACTATCCTTTCCTCTACATCTTCAGAAATATTTGGATTATACTGTTAAAATACAAATAAAGGAAGAGAATTGGTCTAACTTTGCTAAGTTTTCTAGTAGAGTTAAAGTAAACATCTGTGCCAGTATTGTAACATCCCATAAATGCAAAGGCAAAGTCAATAAAATAGATTGTTTCACATGCAAACACCCAGTCCAGAAGGAAAGGACATCAAGAGAAAATTCTGGCCGAGACAAATCAAGCATTTTGCTGTAGCAGGAAGAGATGTATTGCAGCTTCAAAGCCCAACAATTACTGAGAATTAACTAAAACCCTGGTTGAGAAGGAGCCTGACCTCCACATTCATGCTGCTTCTGTTGGTCTTGAAAAAACCCAAAGGCTTCACAAACCATTTACTTTATTGGCTTGAAACAGACTGTTGCCACTCCTGTCTCGACCTCTATTCATTATTTTCTAGCAAAAAGGACAAAATACACCTCTTAAAGCTATAGTATCATCACACTTCAATGTTCTGTAATGTAGGGTTGCTGAGGGTTAAGTGGTTGAAGTAGTGTGTGTGGACTTCCAAAAGATACTTGATAAAATGCCAGTTGACCATTTGTTTACACATCTGAAGACTATTGAACACAAAAGACAAAGGTTACAAAGTTGATCGAACAAAGTTATGGCTTCGGATCATGAATAAGCTATTCAGCCTTGTCTAATGCACAGTTCAATAAGATCAAAGACACTTGGTTTGTGTCCTCAACTCCATTTACTGCCTACCATCTGTGATGGTTAACTCTTGTTAGTCAAAAACCTATTTACCACTCCCAAAAAAGTTTTCCAACACTCTGCCTCCATGTCTCTCTGGGAGAGAGAGAACTCCAAAGACTTGGGACCCGCTGAAGGAGGGTGTTGGGGTGCGGGGCACACATCTACATCTACATCTTCAATGGGAGATGGCTTATTTTTAAATTGTGACTACTAATTGTCACTCCCACAGGGGTATTTTCCTTTTGGCATCCACCCTGTCAAGTCCTCTTGAAATTTGTACATTTCAATAAAATCATCTGTCATTCTTATGAACGCCAAAAGATTCAGGCCATTCCTCATAAGAGGCATAGGTTGATTGACCTCCTTTGTTGAGCTTAACTGTAGCCAAAAAACGCAACTTTCATATTCTATCATAATGGAATAATCAACAAGAATTTGATAAGGTGCCATACATAATGCAACTTGGTGTTGGATATTGCTACATTAGTTCGGATAGAGAATTGGCAAACTCCTAGAACACAGAGTTACGATCAGGAAGACGTTTACAAATTGGTGTGCCACAAGGATCAATGCTGGAGCCATGATGATTTGCAATAATTATTAATGACTTGGATTAAAGAATGAATAAACTGTAGTCAAGTTTGTAGATGCTAAAAATTGGTGAGAAGGCAAATGATAAGACACAAAGAATCTGCAGAGGAATACGTGCAGGTTAAGTGAATTGGCAAAAACTTTGCAGCTGAAAGGTAAGTGAACAGTATGCATTTTGGTAGGAAAAATAGAAGAACTAAATATTGTTTAAATGCAGAATGACTGCAGAGAGCAACAGGACAGTGAATTTTGGGAATCCTCATTCATCAATCACAAAATGCTCGCATGCAAGTTCAATGGGTAGCAGAGAAGGCAACTGGATTATTGGCCTCTATTTAAAAGGAAATTGAATTCCCAAGTTGGGAGGTTTTGCTAAACTGTATAAGACTAGTCAGCCTTCAGCTGGAATTCTATGAACACTTTTGGGCCCCTTATCAAAGGAAAGATATACTACCATTGGAGGCAGTTTAAGGAAGGTTCACTAGTCTGATAATAGATCTGGAGGGGCTGTCTTATTAGCAGAGATTAAGCCTGTTCTAATTGAAATATAGAAGAATGAGAAGCAATCTTCTTGAAACCGAAATAGCTTCTTGTAGGACTTGACAGGGTAAATGCTGAACAGTTGTTTGCCTTTGTGGCCGACTCTTGGACCGGAAGGCATAATCTCAGAGTATGGGGTTTGCAAGTTAAGATGGTGTTGAAAAGGAATTTTGTCTTTCGGAGAATTGTAAATCTGGAATTCTTTACTAAAGAGCGCTTTGGAGGTTATATCATGAAGTGTATTCAAGGCTGAGACAGACAGGTTTGAGAGTAAAGGTAATGACAGGGAGATGGAATTAAGAGTTATCTGATCAGCCATGATCTCATTGAATGAAGAGAAGGTGTAATGGCCTACTTCTGCTATGTTGCATGGTCTTATTCTATTTGCCTCCCTAATCACTTGTGGTACCTGCATGTTTTTATGATTCAGATACTAGCCGACCCAGACCACCTGTACCTCAATCTAACTCCATTAAATATTATGCTGCTTTCTATTCTTTTCTGCTAAAGTGGATAAGTTCACATTTTTTGACTTGCTGTTGATCTGCCAAATCTACGCTGCTTGTTTGAACTATTTATATCCTTATGTTCTCTTCACAATTTCATTTCTTATCTATCTTCATATTATCAGCAAACTTAGCAAACATATTTGGTTCCACCATCCAAGTCCTTGATATAAAATGTGAATAATTGAGGGCCCAACATTGATCCCTGTAGCATATCATTCATTACAGCTAACCAACCATAAAATGACACATTCATGCCTACCTTCTGCTTCTTATTAACCACCAATCCTCTTTGTATGCAAATCTTGTAAAGATGTATCAATAGACTATGTGGAGTACTACACAATGTTGAGCTATTTGAGCATTTTCTTGGATTAAAAAATGGTTTTGCCATGTTCGAAGGAAACCCATGTGTTTCTTGGAAATTTGGTCAACAGTTTAATATGGGCTGTGATCCTATTTGTGATTACAGAAAGTCAAATGACTTGGAAAAATAGCCAAGTGATGCTTTTAGAGAGATACAGGATGAGGTTTATTGCCATAACATCTGCCTTTTGGAAGAGACCATATTGATGGTTGTTTAGCAATTTGCTTTGAAAATCTAAGAAGAAGAAAGAAAATCTTTCAACACAGTAATTTGGCTGCAAGACTACCTCTTCCCCCACCTTGTTCAAAGGACTTGATGAAATTTCCACACCTCGATATTTTGGTCACATCGTAAACTCTGAAAAATTGAACTGTGAGCACAATCCAAAGATTTTGATATCCAAGGCAGATCTCCCACCAATCTACAAATGTCAGCAATTCAATTTCATCAACAAGAAACCCAGTGAATTATCAAAATTCATGGAAATCCAGAATTTTGTTTTCATGCCATTTGCCTTTGTAAAAATACAATCACTGCAGAATATTTATCATCCTTTGCGTTGTGTGCGTCTGGTTTGGGATAAAAGGGGATATCATTCTAATTCCATTTTGAAGTTTATATGCAAATAATTTTATAGTTAACATGCAAATAATTTCAGAGTGATTTTTGTTTTATGATAAATTAATTACTTTGAGTTCAGTAAAGAAGCCTGGTGTTTGTCAATTATTCTGGAGAGCAGCAAAATATTGAAAACGTTGACCATTTCAGTGATTGAATCAAAGCATTTCATCTAATCGTGTAACTGTTAGATTAATGGGTCTTGACTGACGCTGTATCCCTAACATCCAGTCTCAACATTAGTATGTTATGCTCTACACCGAGATCTTATTTGCCAGTAACCTTTGATGTGGCACTTTGTCAAGTGTCTTCTGAAACTCCAAGTACTATACATGCATCGATTCTTCATTACCCACATTGCTTATTATTTCCACAAGCACCTCTAATAAATTAGTCTAACATGACTTTTCTTTCACAAAACCAAATTACATCAGCAGTAGGATTGTTCATGTGCCAATTTATCACCGCCAAAATTCAAGAATTCTGTACATTTCCTCTGACAGATGTGGGGCTAATCAGCTCATTGTCTCAGCTGTCTGTTTCCCTTCTTGTATCAAGGATAAATTCACAATTTTACAATCTGATGGAGCCTTTCCACTCATCTTTGCAGAATCATGATTGTCCTTATATTAATTTAATAGAATAGTGTTCAATCCACTGTTCTCTTGTACTAATTAATTATAAATTCAATAATATTATAAGTATATCTAACTAGTGGTTCCTTTAATGAGGTCATTAGTTAACTGTGGTATGAATTATTACAGGAAGGTATATAATGAAATTGCCTGGATATCTGTGTAGGACACCTGGATCAAAATTAAAGTCCTTGATTTGGGTGTGCAGGACATAATGTTAAAAATTTACACATCACAACATTTAGCAGTACAGTGTCAACTGTAAGGAGCATAGTCTTCGATTTCAAAAGGACGAACACGGGCTGGTGAACTGAATGGACATGCTAGTTGGAATTTAATCCAAAAAATGTGAAGTGACTCATTTTTATAGGAGGAACACAAAAAGGCAATATGAAATGAAATCCACATTTCTAATGGGGGTGAAGTGACAAGAGGCACCTGAGGCTGAACAAAATATTGAGGTTGGAAGGAATGTGTGTGATGGCAGTGGGTAAGGCATACAGAATCCTGCGCTTTATAAATCAAAGGAAAGAGTGCAAAGGCAATGTAATTATCTAGGTTCCTCGCGTAACTCAACTTACAGCAGAAGAAGGCATTCAGTTTTATTAATATAATATCTCAAGTGAAACTCACTAAACCTCATCCCATCTTGATTCCCTAAGCCACATTTATTTAATTTGTTTTCAGCTAATAATCCAACTTTCTGATGACATTCTTGTTTGAAACTCCCTCAACCAACATGCATCTACTGCATTCAAGATCCTAATCACAAGACAAGTGAAAAGGCTTTTCCATATATTGCAGTTGGTCTACTACCAAGCACTTAAATCAGCATCTTCAGACTGTCCTCCCTGACCTATCACCTTCATCTCTTCCCCCACTCACCCATTGTACTCTATGCTACTCTCTCCCTACCCCCACCCTCCCCTAGCTTATCTCTCCACGCTTCAGGCTCTCTGCCTTTATTCCTGATGAAGGGCTGGTTTCCAGCATCTGCAGTCATTGTTTTTATCTTCAGACTGTTTGGCCATCTATAGTACATTCCCAAAAGTGTAACTGCTGCTTTGTTTTACCTTAGCTCAATCTGAATGGCTTCATTTGATTATCCTTCTAAAAAAAAATCCCGACTCGCAGCTGGACTTATTCCTTACAACCCGCTGCAAGTGCCTGTGGGAGCTAGATGGAGATTAATACTTTTGAGGTGCTGCTTGCTAATTTTCTATGTGGCTCCATAAATTTTAACTGGAAGACACATCCTCCTTCCCTCTATGTTGTTTGGTCTGACCGTGCACTGCTAGCTCTTTATCTTCCAGGCTCAGGATTCTCTGCAGCTGTCAAGTGGCGTCTGTTTCACTACAATTATACTGAAAATGGACTATCAACATAGAACTATCAGGAACTGATTTTAATACTTGAGTGTTTCATAGACCAAAAGCTGTTTTAAAAAAGGATACACTGATCCAAAATAGCTGTGGTGATTACCTAAGAAACTCAAACTACCCACATGCAATAAATGAAACCAACTGCATATCAATTGCCATTTTAAATTCAGAGGATGAAACTCATTGAGGCATCAAGAAATGTGCACCTCTTGTCTTATTTATTTTGCAACAACACCTAGCATATTAAGAGATGAAAGGTTGCTCATCATTACATGGACTGCAATGAAACAATGACACACACATTTGAATTGATAAAAGAGCAGTATATCTGCAACAGTCTTTGAGCAACAAAAGACAGAAAAGAAATAACATAAACTGATAACAGCAAGGATTCTGATAGCCTTACTCCTCTTGGTCTCATACAATGGTCCAGTGGAAAAGCAATTTGGAAAAACCAACATTTGCCAAGAAGTCAAAATTATGTACTGGCTACATTAGGAATCAAAACCAGGACAACAGCTAAACAATTTAGACTCGGATTTCACTCTTGCAACTCAAGGACCATAAAAACTTTACAACTGCATAAAAATGCCTTTATATTTCTGTCCATACAGAAATGCAACATCCTTCATTTTAAATTTGTTACCTGTTTGGTGTCATTAGTCGTTAAAACAAAAATAGACCGGAAGATGTAGGAGAAGAAGTAGTCCATTTAGCCCAAGAAGTGTCCTACGCCATTAAATGAGATCATGGCTGATCTGATAATCCTTGACTCCAGTTTTCTGTTTTTTTTTAATACATAACCCTTAACCCTCTTAGTGATCAAAAAATCAGTTTCAATTTTGAATATACTTAATGACATGTCTCACATTCAAGGAATCCATGGATTCAATACAATGACAGAAGTAATTCCTTATCTCTGCCTTAAGTGGGACCACTTACACTGAGAATATGCCATCTGGACCTTGACTCTTCCATAAGGGGAAATCGGGCATCTACCCTGTCAAGCCCTTTATAAGTCTCACGTTTCCAAAAATGTCACCGTCTCATTCTTATAAACTCCTATGAGCAGACCCAAAATACTCAAACTCTTCTCAGAAGAAAATCTCTCCATGCCTGGATCAACCTACTGCAGCTTCTCAAGACTACCTCCAATGCCAGTTTATCTTCCTTACACAAAGGTGAATCCAAACTGTTTAGCTGGTGTCCAGGTTGCCAAGAGATAGCTAAGGTTTAATCAAAGTGTAATAGCTTTACATAAAAAAATTAAACAAAGTTGTAACTGTCTGAGAAGGAGTTAATGAAAGATAAGGCACAATCCTCCCACTTCACATGGCCATAACACAGCCTTGATCCAGGCATGAGGAAAGCAAACTATCATCCTGGAATATTGCTTACAGCTTCTGAAATGACTATCTGCTCTCCCAAACATTGCATCACTGAGCACTGTGGCTCTTCCAGTCTCTTTGAGAAGCACTGCAACTCTCTGTGCCATATGTTCTGCTTGCACTTTCCAAATGAACCATTGCTCACACCAATTTTCAGAACTGAACACTGGTTAAAGAACATAGAACATGACAGCCCTATACTGGCCCTTTGGCCCTCAATGTTGCGCTGTCCTCTGAAACCAATGTAAAGCCAAGCTAAACGACACTATTCATTCATGGCTTTATCCAATGACCACTTAAATGACTTTAATGTTGGTGAATCCACTACTGTTGCAGGCAGGGCATTCAATGCCCTTACTACTCACCGAGTAAAGAACCTACCTCTGCCCTACATCTATAACTATTCAATTCTAGCCATCCCATCTGAGGAAAAAGGCTCTCACTGTTCACCCTATCTAATCCTCTGATCATCTTGTATGCCTCTATTACGTCACCTCTTAACTTTCCCACCAAATAAAACAACCTCAGATCCCTCAGCCTTTCCTCATAAGACCTTCCCTCCATACCAGACAAAATCCTGGTAAATCTCCTCTGCACTTTCCAAAGTTTCCACATCCTTCCAATTATACATCTACCAGAACTGTAAACATTACTACAAATGTGGCCGCAGCAGAGATTTGTACAGCCGCAACATGACCTCATGGCTCCAAAGCTCAACCATCGACCAATAAAACCTAACACACTATACACCTTCTTAATAACCCTATCAACCTGGGTGGCAACTTTCAGGGATTTGTGCACATGGGCACCGAGAACTTTCTGGTCATACACACTACCAAGAATCTTACCATTAGCCCAATACTTTGTGTTCGTGTTACTACTCCCAAAGTGAATCACCTCAAAATTTTCCACATTAACCTGCATTTGCGAACTCTCAGCCCAGCTCTGTAACTTATCTATGACCCTCTGCAAACTGCAACATCCTTCCGTATTGTCCATGACTCCACTGACTTCAGCGTCATCTGCTAATTTACTAACCCACTAATTTTACCACAGAGTGAGAACACTGGTTAGAGAGTCTAGACATGAAGAAAGAAGAGATGAATGAAAGGGGAAGGATCTTAAAGTGCAATTAGTTCAGCTTGGCAAAGGAGGGTGGTGCTGGATGGACACTATTCAAACCACTCTTTAAGGAACATGCTCCAAGTGATCAAGCCTTGATGACTTTGCCAATCATAAGGAATGCAAAATCCCTGCAGGCTTGCCAAAACTTACTTCGTGTTCCTAAATGATTGCACTTTGTTTAAGTGGGTAATCCAAGATGGAGGATGGCAGAAATGTCTGGCTGTAACAAGCTGCTCCTTTTTTGAGGTATTTTAGGTGTTGGAGGTGATTTCTTGAAATTCTAGGAGCAGCAATTACTGTTTTATATGCTGTTACATTGTTTTGGAACTTTGGAGGAAAAAGAAAGTCAAAACAACAGCACTTTTAGAAAGGAGAGGACCAGACAAAGGCAGCACGTGGTCAGGTCAGTGCAGGAGAGAGAGAGAGAGAGAGAGAGAGAGAGAAACCCACAGTGCTAACTGACACAACAGTGAACCTGAGCAGCAATTGCCTTTTCTGTTTGAATTCATGTGTCGCTGGACATCGGAGTGCATCTGGGCAAATTAACAAACAGTGAAATTCACAACTAATCTTGGGAATGGTCACAGCACAGAAAGACAAAAGTGAACAGAAAGTCTGCAGTAGTGAGTAGTGTGGGTTCTTTCTTAATTAGATGTTTTATTGAGATATGGACCTTAATTGAAGATAAATTTTTAAGGCATAAGTATTAAGTTAGCCTGGAGTCAAGTTTTGTTGAGGAATAAGGCAATTTTATTTTCTGGGTCTGTAGATTGGAAGAAGCAAGAATGGCCTTTAGTAGACTGATATGCTCAGCTTGTTGAATGTGTGAGTTCAGGGAGAGTTAATGTGTTACTGAGGATCATGTCTGTAATAAATGTGCTTGGTTACAAAT
>NC_057725.1:33309408-33310935 GCF_004010195.1 Chiloscyllium plagiosum
TGGTGAACATTTACTACATTCCTGAAATGATGAAATATACTTTCTTTGGAACGGACGGCAAAACTGTATCCAATAGACATTGTTTCACCAAAGCCCTTCAGACCTGTTGTCAGTTGTTGTTGCTCCTACACACAAGTAATCTTGCAACAAAGCTCATCATATCACTTGGTTTCCTAACTATTTGTTGTACTTGCATCTTAGTTTGACTAACCAGTGTTTACAAGGACACCTAGTTCACTTTGTGCATCAACTATTCCCAATCTTTCTCCATTTTAATGGTTCTCATTAATCATTTTTGCCTACTAATGTGGGCAATTTCACATTTATCCTTGTTGTCAATTTGAAGATGAAATCTACTTGATGTGATTGGATCTCAATGTGCATTGGATCTCCTTGTGGCTATTTACAGCATCCACAACTCTTTAGGCTTTAGTTTTGGGAGCAATTTCCCTCTTACCCAACTTCAAAAAGTGAAACAAGCCCAGTCCCTCTGTCTAGCAGCTACCATTTACAACTTCCTCTATTCTATATGCTATAAGAGTGTTTAGAACACAAGTTTAGTAGCAGGATTGACTTTATTGTCATTATTTTACATACATATCATACAACATCTATTCAAAATCCATGAATAGGAAGGAAATTCAAGCACTTTTCTAGTTCCATCAAGTCACTACAATAAGCATATTTTGAATTCTTTATTCTGTCCATTAGGTTCATAGCAGTGATTATTTATACTCTTGAGGATGTACTGAACCTGTTTTACAAATGTTTCTGTCCCCTTGCGACCTTATTCGTTTCGGTACTGTTATGAGATTAACTTCTTTGTATTTTCTGTTGTTCAAGTCTCCCTGCTGATGGGGAAAAAAAGTTCCTGCAAAGGTGTTTATTAAAACAAGTCCCTACATCTCATTAATTTACATCCAATGCTTGCAGTCATTACAGGAAATACAAAAAGATGGTAATTGTTATCAATTCATGTTGCCAATTCTAATCATTAGAAAATTGTTTGTAAGATGAAATTTATGGTCCCTAATCTAAATATTTCTACACTAACTATTTTGCTAACTTAGACAACATCTATTCAAATATCATTAATAAGACTGAAAATCCATTGTTTTCCCAGCTCAAGAATCTTGTCTGAATTCCTAAGATTTGCCACTAAATCCCTGTCCTCCTGAACTCACCTTAAATAACTTCAATATTGTGGGATCATGATTTAATTCTTGCTGAGTGGAAATTTTGAATGATCTGTTCCCAAACATCTCTTATCAGCTGGTTCTTACAGATAACTGCTGCTGTGAGTTTGTACATAACTTGTCTATTTTGATTTGACAGGTTTTGTTTTGGAGGTAAAAACAATGACTGCAGATGCTGGAAACCAGATTCTGGATCAGTGGTGCTGGAAGAGCACAGCAATTCAGGCAGCATCCGAGGAGCTTCGAAATCGACGTTTCGGGCAAAAGCCCTTCATCAGGAATAAAGGCAGAGAGCCTGAAGCGTGGAGAGATAAGCTAGAGGAGGGTGGGG
>NC_057725.1:33311043-33318431 GCF_004010195.1 Chiloscyllium plagiosum
CAGCAATCCTGTGGCTTCCCTGCCACAGGCTGTCCCAACAGGGGCAAGGAAGAGGCTGAATCTTTGAGGGGTAGAAATGAGCTGCAGAGTTTTGGGTCTGAAGGAGATCAAAATGGGGTGAGAAAAGTAATGCCCGGTAGAGGGTGGGAAGGAAACAGGCCACAAAGGGTGGGGAGAAGAAAGAGGTTACAGCGGGTCAGGAAAATAAAAAGGCTGCAAGGAGAAAAAAGAAGTCTTCATGTTTGATGGGGCAGAAGTTGTCGGCAAGCTTGTGATGGAATAGAGTCTAGAAAGACAAATGGAGTGGCTGCAAGAGCTGGGGAAACCACAAGCAGGAGTTTGAAAGGGGTGAGAGAAAGAAGGTGGCTGCACATGTGGGGCAGAGAAGTGACTACAACCCTGTCAGATAGACAGATTGTCGGTAGGGAATGGCCAGCTGCAAAGGACATGGACGACTGGTGTGGTGCTAGAAATGCACAGCCATCCGAGGAGCAGGAGAGTCGAAGTTTAGAACATAAGCACTGCATTTGGAATGAAGAAGAGCTTCCTGACGAAGAGCTTACGCTCGAAACGTTGACTCTCCTGTTCCTTGGATGCAGCCTGACCTGCTGAGCTTTTCAAGCACCACACTCTTCGACTCTGATCTCCAGCATCTGCAATCCTCACTTTTTCCCTGCAAAGGGCAAGGTTCTGAGATGCAGACTAATTAGTTAACTTAGTTCACGAGATTCAAAATGAGCCTGCCATTTGGACGCATTATAAGCATAATGGCAGTAAACAGAGACTGGTGTTTGAGGGTTGTTTTTCAGACTGAAGGCCTGTCATCACAGTGATTGGGCTGAAGGGTTTGTTTCCGTACTACATGACTCGATGACTCTCTGTGAAACTGCGTCCGCCTGTTGTCTTTGCAGCAATGTCTGCAGTGGAGCTGTTGCTGCCGTTTGAACTGAAGGCAACTGAGGGAAGCGCCACGCGATCGCCGGGGGCTGTGGCGCGCGCCTGTAACCCCGCGGCGGGGAGGCTGAGGCTGCCGGATGACTTGAGGTTGGGAGTTCTGGGCTGTTGTGGTCTGTGTCGATCGGGTGCCCACACTCAGGGCAGTGTCCACATGGTGCTCCTCGGGGAACTCGGGTGGACCAGGTGTGCTGCAGAGGGGTGAACCGGCCCAGGTCGGAAACGGAGCAGGTCAAAGCCCCCGCACTGCTCAGTAGTGGGATAGCACCTGTGAATGGATGCAGCAGTGCAGCCTGACCAATACAGTGAGACGCAGTCTTTTACACCATTCTTTACCTTGCGGCATTCCCATCTTTTGCCATCAGTGCAAACAATCTCGATGTCTCAATCCTGCTTCCTTCCTTCCCCACTCACTCCCTCCACCCCCTACGCCCGCCACGTTTATTCACTCTCACGATAACCAATCTTTACAAAGTCAACAACAAATCCACACATTTTACAACAACCGAATCTCTCTACAAGTCCTCCACACTCACCCAAACACACTCTCTCTTGTCACCTTAACTTTCCTCATATTAGCGAGAACGAGAGAGAGAGAGACAGAGAGCAGCAAAATTCGGAATTCCAGAGTTTTATCCCGAAGCCACAAGGCATGTCATTTTTCAATGTCCTCACCAGCACAGTGTTTCGGGACTCTCACAATTGAAGTTTTCCCTCTTTCCAGTCGTCCCTTTATCTGCGAATATCCGCCGACATTCCTCCATCAAATTAAGAAAGTTCTAGTCTGATGCCAATAATTGGCCTTCCTCCAAATTCGAACGTTAATTTTTAGATCAGGTTTACGCTTTTCCATCACGGCTTAAAGATGAACAGAATTACGATCACTGGTCCCAAAGTACGCGCCCAACGAAACGTCGGTCACTTGCCCTGCAACGGAAGTACAGGATTTGCTCCATTGGAGGTAAGTCAACACACTGAGTAAGAAATTTTTCTTGCACACACTTAACAAATTCCACTCCATTCCAGCCCTTAACACTAAGGCAGTCCCAGTCTGGGTTTTGAAATTTCAAAACCCCAACCGTTACAACCCGATTATTCTTACAGATAATTGAGATCTCCTCACAAATGTTTGCTTCTCAATGTCTGGCTGACTGTTGGGGTGTCTATAGTACAATCCCGATAGGGTGATCATCCCTTTCTTATTTCTCAGTTCCACACAAATAACTTCACTGAATGTACTCACTGGAATAGCCTGCCTAAGTGCAACAGTAATGCTATCCTAAACCAAGAAAGCCTCTTATGGTTTCCTTTCTATCCTCCCTGTAATGTCTATTTCCTGGAATATTTAATTATCAATCCTGTGCATGCGTCAGCCATGTAATAGCAATGATATATCAGCCCCGTGTATGCAGCCAGGTTTCACATACCCCTAAATGCACAGGCAGAGCATGGGGCAACTTCAGTACTCTATGTACACACCTTAGACTTGAAGAAAGAGGAGATAAATGAAAGGATCTCAAAGTGCAATGAGTTCAGCCAGGTGAAGGAGGGTGGTTCTGGATGGAGTCTATTCAAAATTCTCTTTAAGCAAGATGCTTCAAGTGATCTAGCCTTGATGACTTTGCCAAACGTAATATACTCAAAACTCCTGCAGCTTTGTCAGAACTTATTTCCCGTTCCTAAATGATTGCACTTTGTTTAAGTAGGTAATTCAAGATGGAGGATGGGGGAAATGTCTGGTTGTAACAGGCTGCTCCTTTTTTGAAGCATTTTAGGTGCTGGAGGTGATTTCCTCAAATTCCAGGAGCAGCATTTACTGTTTTATATGCTGTTGCATTGTTTTGGAACTTTGGAGAAAAAAGAAAGTCTAAACAAAAACACTTTTAAAAAGGAGAGGAAGAGACAGAGGCAGCACGTGTTCAAGTCTGTACAGGAGAGAGAGAGAGGGAATGAAACTCACAGTGTTAACTGACACCACAGTGAAACGTGTGCAGCTACTGCCTTTGCTGTTTGAATTCATGTATCACTGGACATCAGAGTGTATCTGGGAAAATTAATAAATGGTGAAATTCACAATTAATCTTGAAGGAACCTGTTTGGGAGAGGTCACAGACAAAAAGTCAGCATTCGTGACTAGAGTGGGTTCTTTCTTGATTAGTTGTTTTATTGAGATATGTCTCTTGATTAAACTTTAAAATATAAGCCGTAAGTATTAAGTTAACCTGGAGACATGTTTTGTAGAGGAATAAGACAGTGCTATTTTCTGGGTCTGTGGATTGGAAGAAGCAAAAATGGTATTTAGTAGAGTGAGATTCTCTTCTTGTTGGATGTGGGAGTTCAGGGGGAGTTGACGTGTTACTCAGGATTATATCTGCAATAAATGCTGTTGGTTGAATGGATCGGTTGGAGAAACAGATAGAGGCAATGAGGAATTTACAAGAGCAAGGGGATGTGATGGATGGCAGCTAGGGAAGGGAGAAAAGTTGTTGATACAGTCATATAGATGGTGAACTCTAGGAAAGGTAAGAGAGGTTAGTGCAGGAGTCTTCTGTGGCTATCCCCATTTCAAACAAGTATGCTGTTTTGGAAAATGTAGGGGGCGATGGATTCTGAGGGAAATGTAGCAAGGACAGCCAAGATTCTGGTATTGAGACTGGCATTAAGGCAATGAGACGTACGTGGAGTTCCAAGAGGTAAATTGTGATGGGAACTCCCTATTCTGAGGCACAGATAGACGTTTCTGTGGCCAGCAGCAAAAAAATCCGAATGGTGTGTTGCCTCCCTGGTGCCAGAATTAAGGATGTCTCAGAGAGGGTGCAGAATGTTCTCAAGGGAGACAGGGACCAGCAGGAGGTCATTGTACGCATTGCAACCAATGACATAAATGGCAAAATGATGAGAGTCTGAAGGGAAAATATAGAGAGTTAGGCACGAATTTAAAAAGGAGATCCTCCACCATAGTAATATCTGGATTACTCCCAGTGCTGCCAGCTAGTGAGGGTAAGAAAAGGAGGATAGAGCAGATGAAGACATGGATGAGAGCTGGTGTATCGGAGAAGGGTTCACATTTTTTGCTTGGATAATTGGAATCTATTCTGGGGTGGAAGTGACCTGCACAAGAATTACAGTTTGCACCTGAATTGGTAGGGGACTAATATTCTGGCAGGGAGATTTGCTGGAACTGCTCAGGAGGATTGAAACTATTAAGGTGTGGATGGGAGGGGTGGGAGAAACTGAGAACCAGGGAGATAATGAGGAAAGAGATCAATCTGAGACTGGTACAATTGAGAAAAGAAGGAAATCAAACAGTCAGGGCAGGCAGAGAACAAGGTAGGACTGATAAATTAAACTACAAACATAGATTAGGATTGCCACAGTTTTAAAGGTTTAGATGGAGAAGAATTTGTTAAGTGCGTACAAGAAAATTTTCTGAGTCAACATGTCGATGTACCTACCAGAGAATGTGCAAAACCTTTATTTCTTGGGAAATAAAGCAGAACAGCTGACTGAGGTGTCAGTGGGTGAGCAGTTTGGGCCAGCAACCATAATTCTCTTAGTTTTAAAATAGTGATGGAAAAGGATAGAGCAGATCTAAAAGCTGAAGTTCTAAATTACAAGAAGGCTAATGTTGATGATATTAGGCAAGAACTATCCAAAACTGATTGGGGGCAGATGTTCGCATGTAAAGGGACAGCTGGAAAATGGAAAGCCTTCAGAAATGAGATAATGAGAGGCCAGTGACAGTATATTTCTGTTAGGGTGAAAGGAGAGGCTGGGAGGTGTCGGGAATGCTGGATGTCAATTGAGGGTTTGGTTAAGAAAAAGAAGGAAGCATACGTCAGATGTCAGGTATAGACAAGATAGCTCGAATGAATCCTTAGAAGAGTATGAATGCAGTGCCAGTATAATTAAGAGGGAAATCAGGAGGGGAATAAAGGGACATGAGATAGTTTTAGCAAATAGAACTAAGGAAAATCCAAAGGGTTTTTTACAACTACATTACAGAGAAAGGGGTAACGAGGAGAAGAATAGGGCCCCTCAATGATCAGCATGGCGGCCGTTATGTAAAGCCCCAGGAGATGGGGGAGATACTAAATGAGTATTTTGCATCAGTGTTTACTGTGGAAAAGGACATGGAAGGTATAGAAGGTAGGGTAATAGATGGTAACATCTTGAAAAATCTTCCAGAGAAGGAAATGCTGGGTATCTTGAAATGCATAAAAGTGGATAAATCCTCAGGGCCTGATCAGCTGTACCCGAGAACCCTGTGTGAAGCTATGGAATGCTGGGCACCTTGCTTAGATATTTGTATCATCGATAATCCCAGGTGAGGTACCGCAAGGCTGGAGGTTGGCTATGGCTGTGTAAGAAGGGTGGTAAGGACAAGCCAGGGAACTATAGACTGGTGAGGCTGACTTCGCTGGTGGGTAAGTTGTTGGAGGGAATCCTGAGTGGCAGGATGTACAGTATTTGGAAAGGCAAGGACTGATTAGGGATAGTCAACATGGCTTTGTGCATGGGAAATCATGTCCCATAAGCTTGATAGAGGTTTTTGAAGAAGTAACAAAGGGGATTGGTGAGGGCAGAGCACTGGACGTGATCTATGTGGACTTCAGTAAGGTGTTGACAAGGTTCCCCAACCGAGACTGGTTAGCAAGGTTAGATCTCATGGAATACAGGGAGAATGAGCGATTTGTTAACAGAACTACCTTAGGTAGAAGACAAAAGGTGGTGATGGAGGGTTCGTTTCAGACAGGAGGCCTGTGATCAGTGAAGTGCCACAAGGATCGATGCTGGGTCCACTAATTTTCATCATTTAAAAATGATTTGAATGTGACATAAGAGATAAAATTAGTAAGCTTGCAGGTGACACCAAAATCGGAGGTGTAGTGAACAGCAAAGAAGGTTAACTCAGATTACAATGGGATCTGGGTCAGATGTGTCAATGGGCTGAAAGTGGAAGATAGAGTTTAATTTAGATAAATGCGAGGTGAAGCATTTTGGGAAAGCAAATCTTCGCAGGACTCATACACTTAATGCTAATGTCCGCGGGAGTCTTTCTAAACAAAGAGACCTTGGAGTGCAGATTCAGAGCTGCTTGAAATTGGAGTCGCAGGTAGGTAGGATAGTGAAGGAGTCGTATGGTTGTTTTCCTTCACAGGTCAAGAGTATTGAGTACAGGAGTTGGGAGGTCAGTTGTGGCTGTACAGGACATTGGTTAGGCCAAATTTGGAATATTGTGTGCAATTCTGGACTCCTTCCTGCCGGAAAGATGTTGTGAAACTTGAAAGGGTTCAGAAAAGATTGACAAGGATGTTGCCAACGTTGGAGGATTTGAGATATAGGGAGAGGTTGAATAGGCTGGGGCTGTTTTCCCTGGAGCATCAGAGGCTGAGGGGTGACCTTATACGAAGTCATGACGGGCATGGATAGGATAAATAGACAAAGTATCTTCCCTGGGGTTGGGGAGTCGAGAACGATAGGGAATAGGTTTTTGAGTGAGAGGGGAAAGATATAGATTAGATTACTTTACAGTGTGGAAACAGGCCCTTCGGCCCAACAAGTCCACACCGACCCGCCGAAGCGCAACCCACCCATACCCCTACATTTACCCCTTTCCTAACACTACAGGCAATTTAGCATGGCAAGGCCAATTCACCTCACCTGCACATCTTTGGACTGTGGGAGGAAACCGGAGCACCCGGAGGAAACCCACGCAGACACGGGGAGAACGTGCAAACTCCACACAGTCAGTCGCCTGAGGCGGGAATTGAACCCGTGTCTCTGTGAGACAGCAGTGCTAACCACTGTGCCACCGTGCCGCCCACAAATAAAAGAGATCTAAGGGGCAGCTTTTTCATGCAGAGGATGGGACGTGTATGGAATGAGCTGCCAGATGAAGTGGTGGAGGCTGGTACAATTGCAACATTTAAAAGGCAACTGGATAGGTATATGAATAGGAAGGGTTTAGAGGGATGCGGGCTAGGTGCTGGCAGGTGGGAGTAAATTGGGTTGGGATATCAGATTGGCGTGGATGAGTTGGACGGTAGGGTCTGTTTCAATGGTGTACATCTCTAAGAATCTTTGACTCTATGATTGCAGACTCCAACGAAGCTGGTCATATTTTCAAAGTGTTCGTTCAGAATATCTGAACATCTTCACGCTGCCATACTCGAAATCAATTGCTTTTCTCCAGCACTGATCCACTCGACTGCAATGAAAGAGCATATTTAGACAGATGAAATATTTAGACAGATGAAATTGAGCAAACTACAGAGTAATTCAGTCAAATGCAATCAACGCTCTCACTCAGAGGCAGAGTAAGGCGGAAAGTAGCAGCGCATGCGCCAATTCCTCCAAACGACCAACTGCAGCCGCCTGTTGTCTTTGCAGCAACGTCTGCAGTGGAGCTGTTGCTGCCGTTTGAACTGAAG
>NC_057725.1:33318916-33322040 GCF_004010195.1 Chiloscyllium plagiosum
CTGCCCGAATTCTCCATTGCTCACATTGCCGAAACTTCCATTGCAACCACCGAGCGTTCAAGCTGCCTCCCGGCTCCTTCCCCTCTCCGTCATCCATTCATTCATTCACTTCTGCCAATAACTCTCCCGCAAAACCGTGCCACCCTGCAACTTCCATCATGGTGTTAAGATCAGCGAGAACGAGAGAGAGAACAGTAACATTCGCAATTCCAGGGTTTTATCCCGAAGCCACAAGGCATGTCATTTTTCAAATTCCTCACCAGCGCAGTGTCTCGGGACTCTCACAACTGAAGGTTCCAGCCGTCCCTTTATCTGCAAATATCCGCCCACTTTCTCCCATCAAATTAAGAAATTTCTTGCCTGATGCCAATTATTGGCCTTCCTGCAAATTCCAACTTTAATTTTTAGATCATGTTTACGCTTTTCCATCACGGCTTAAAGATTAACAGAATTACGATCACTGGTCCCAAAGTACTCGCCCAACGAAACGGCGGTCCCTTGCCCTGCCTTATTTCCCAACGGAAGCTCAGGATTTGCTCCATCTCGAGGAGGTACGTCCACATACTGAATAAGAAATTTTTCTTGCACACACCTAACAGATTGTACTCTATTCAAGCCCTTATCCCTAAGGTAGTCCCAGTCTGTGTTTTGAAATTTCAAAACACCAACCTATCCAAGCCGGTGATTCTTACAGATAACTGAAATCTGACAAATGCTTGTGTCTCAATATCCCGCTGACTATTGGGGTGTCGAGAGTACAATCCCGATAGGATGATCATCCGTTTCTTATTTCTCAGTTCCACACAAATAACTTCACTGAATGTACTCACTGGATAAGCCTCCCTAAGAGCAGCACTAATACTATCCGAAACCAAGAAAGCCTCACATGGTCTCCTTTCTATCCTCCATGTAGAAACTATTTCCTGGTATATTTAATTATCAATCCTGTGCATGTGTCAGCCACGTTATGGCATTGAGATATCGTTCCCGTGTACTCAACCACGTTTCACATACCCCTAAATGCACAGGCAGAGCATGGGGCAACTGCAGTAGTCCCTACACACGCCATCGACTTGAAGAAAGAGATGGATAAAAGGGGAATGTGCGATTAGTTCAGCCAGGCGAAGGGGGGTGGTTCTGGATGGGGACATTTCAAAACTCTCTTTAAGGAAGATGCTCCAAGTGATCAAGCCTTGATGACTTCGCCAATCGTAATATACTCAAAGCCCCTGCAGGTTTGTCAGAACTTACTTCCTGTTCCTAAATGTTTGCACTTTGTTTAAGTGAGTCATTCAAGGTGGAGGATGGGCGAAATGTCTGGCTGTAACAGGCTGCTCCTTTTTGATGTATTTTAGGTGTTGGAGGTGATTTCTTCGAATTCCAGAAGCAGCAATTACTGTTTTATATGCTGTTGCATTGTTTTGGAACTTTGGAGTAAAAGGAAAGTCAAAACAACAGCACTTTTAAAAGGGAGAGGAACAGATAAATGCAGCACATGGTTAGGTCTGTTCAGGAGAGAGGGAGAGGGCGAGAGAAAACCACAGTTTTAACTGACACAACTGCCTTTTCAGTTTCAATTCATGTGTCGCTGGAGTGTATATGGGAAATTTAATAAATGGTGAAATTCACAACTAATCTTGGAGGAACCTGTTTGGGAATGGTCACATCACAGAAACAGATAAGTGAACAGAAAGTCTGCAGCAGTGATAGAGTGGGTTCCTTCTTGATTAGATGTTTTATTGAGATATGTCTCTTGATTAAACTTAAAAATATAAGCCATAAGTATTAAGTTAGCCTGGAGCCGAGTTTTGTAAAGGAATAAGACAGTGCTATTTTCTGCGTCTGTAGATTGGAAGAAGCAAAAATGGCGTTTAGTAGAGTGAGATTCTCTTCTTGTTGGATGTGGGAGTTCAGGGGGAGTTGACATGTTACTGAGGATTATAGCTGCAATAAGTGCTGTTGGTTGCAAATCCTATCAGATTGAATGGATCGGTTGGAGAAACAGAGGCAACGAGGAATTTACAAGAGCAAGGGGATGTGATGGATGGCAGTTATGGGAAGGGAGAAAAGTTGTAGATACAGTCATATAGATGGTGAACTCTAGGAAAGGTAAGAGAGGTAGGCAGGTAGTGCAGGACTCTTCTGTGGCTATCCCCATTGCAAACAAGTATGCTGTTTTGGAAAATGTAGGGGGCGATGGATTCTCAGGGAAATGTAGCAAGAACAGCCAAAATTCTGGTATTGAGACTGGTATTAATGCAATGAGGCAAACGTCGATTTCCAAGAGGTAAATTGTGATAGGGGACTCCCTATTCTGATGCACAGATAGAAGTTTCTGTGGCCAGCAGCAAAAAATCCGAATGGTGTGTTGCCTCCCTGGTGCCAGGATCAAGGATGTCTCAGAGAGGGTGCAGAATGTTCTCAAGGGAGAGAGGGACCAGCAAGAGGTCATTGTAACACATTGCATCCAATTACATAGATGGCAAAATGATGAGAGTCTGAAGGGAGAATATAGAGAGTTAGGCACGAATTTAAAAAGGAGATCCTCCACCATAGTAATATCAGGATTCCTCCCAGTGCTGCCAGCTAGTGAGGGTAGGAATATGAGACATGGCTGAGGAGCTGGTGTATAGGAGAAGGGTTCACATTTTTTGGATAATTGGAATCTATTCAGGGGTAGAAGTGACCTGCACAAGAAGGACAGTTTGCACCTGAATTGGTCGGGGACTAATATTCTGACAGGGAGATTTGCTGGAACTGCTCAGGAGGATTGAAACTATTAAGGTGGGGATGGGAGGGGTGGGGAAGATGGGAACCAGGGAGATAATGAGGAAAGAGATCAATCTGAGACCGGTACAATTGAGAAAAGAAGCAAATCAAACAGTCAGGGCAGGCAGGGAACAAGGTAGGACTGATAAATTAAACTACAGACATAGAATGGATTGTCACAGTTTTAAAGGTTTAAATGGAGAAGAATTTGTTAAGTGTGTAACATTTGTAATATTGTGTGCAATTCTGATCTCCTTCCTATCGGAAGGATGTTATGAAACTTGAAAAGGTTCAGAAAAGATTGACAAGGATGTTGCCAAGGTTGGAGGATTTGAGATATAGGGAGAGGTTGAAT
>NC_057725.1:33325233-33327748 GCF_004010195.1 Chiloscyllium plagiosum
TACTAACAAACAAGGTCAGTCTAACCGACATATAATTTCATCTCTTTTACCTTCTTGCCTTTTTAAGCAAGTGTTTCCATTAGACATCAGTCCTCTGGGACACGCCCTGACTCCAATGCTTTCTGTAAGATCATCACCAATGCTTCTACAATCGCAGCTCCTTATTCAGTACTCTGGGGTGTCGTCCATCTGGGTCCAGGTGATTTATACACCACCAGATATTTATCTTCTGGAGAATCTGCTCCTGAGTGATGGCCAATGCAGTCATCTCTGTCTTCTTACTCTCTTGAAATAATAGACTCACAGAGTCATGGAGATGTACAGCACAGAAACAGACCCTTCAATCTATCTTGTTCACACTGACCAGATATCCTAAACTAATCTAGTCCCATTTGCTAACACATGGCCCATATCCCTCTAAAGCCTTTCTATTCATAAAGCTATCCAGATGCCTTTTAAATGTTGCAATTGTATCAGCCTCCACTACTTTCTCTAGCAGCTTGTTTCATTCATGCACAACCCTCTGCATGAAAACGTTATCCCTTAGGTCCCTTTTGTATTTTCCCCTCTCACCCTAAACCTATTTTCTCCAGTTCTCACCCCAGGGAAAATAGTTTCTCTATTCATCCTATCCATGCCCCTCATGATCTTATAAACCTTTATGAAGATCACCCTTCAGCCCCCAATGCTCCAGGGAAAACAACCCTAGCCTATTCAGCCTCTCCCTATAGCTCAAATCCTCCAACTCTGGCAATACCTTTGTAAATCTTTTCTGAACCCTTTCAAGTTTCACAACATCTTTCTGATTGGAAGGAAATCTGAATTGCACGCAATATTCTAAAAGTGTCCTAATCAATGTCTTGTGCAGCTGCAACATGATCTCCCAACTCCTTTAGTCAATGCTCTGACCAATAAAGGAAAGCATACCAAACTCCTTCTTCACTACCCTATCTACCTGTGACTCTACATTCAAGAACCTATGAACCTGCACTCCAAAGTCTCGTTGTACAGTAACACACCATAGGACCTTACCATTAAGTGTATAAGTCGTGCTACAATTTTCTTTTCCAAAGTGCAGTACCTCACATTTATCTAAATTAAATTACACCTGCCACTCCTCAGCCCTTTGGCCCATTTGATCAAGATCCTGTTGTACTGTGAGGTAACCTTCTTCGCTGTCCACTACATCTCAAATTTTGGTGTCATCTGCAAGCTTACAACTATATCTCCTATGTTCACATCCAAATCATTCATTTAAATGATGAAAAGTAGTGGACCCAGCACCGAGTCTTGTGGCACTCCATTGGTAACAGGCCTCCAGTCTGAAAAGCAAACCTGCACCGCCGCCCTCTACCTTCTATTTTCGAGCCAGATCTGTATCCAAGTCGCTAGCTCTTCCTGTATTCCATGTGATCTAATCTTGCTAACCAGGCACCCATGAGGAACCTTGTTGAAAATCTGACTGAAGTCCATATGGATCATGCCTACTGCTCTGCCCTCATCCATCCTCATTGTTACTTCTTCAAAGAACTCAATCAAGACATGATTTCCCATACACAAAGCCATGTTGACTATCCCTAATCAGTCCTCGCCTTTCCAAACACATGTACATCCTGCCCCTCAGGATTCCCTCCAACAACCTGCCTACCACCAACATCAGGCTCACCGGTCTATAGTTTCCTGGCTGTCCTTTACCAGCTTTCTTAAATAGCGGCACCACATTAGCCAACCTTCAGTCTTCTGGCACCTCACCTGTGCCTATTGATGATGCAAATATCTCAGCAAGAGGTCCAGCAATCACTTCCCTGTCTTCCCACAGAGTTCTAGGCTACACCTGATCAGGTCCTGAGGATCTGTGCACTTTTGTGTGTTTACGACATCCACCACCTCTTCCTCTGTAATATGGACATTTTCCAAAATGTCACCATCTATTTCCCCCCTTTCTATATCTTCCATGTTCTTCTCCACAGTAAACACTGATGCAAAATTCTCATTTAGTATCTCCCCCAACTCCTGTAGTTCCACACGCATGCCGCCTTGCTGATCTTTGAGGGGCCCCATTCTCTCCCTAGTTACCCATTTGTCCTTAATTCTCCTTTACTCTATTTGCCAAAGTTATCTCATGTTCCCTTTTTGACATCCTGATTTCCCTCTTAAGTATACTCCTACTGCCTTTATACTCTTCTAAGGATTCACTCAATCTCTTCTATCCATACCTGACATATGCTTCCTTCTTTTTCTTAACCAAAACCTCAATTTATCCTGTCATGCAGTCTTCCCTTCACCTACCAGCCTTTCCTTTCACCCTGACAGGAATATGCTTTTTCTGAATTCTCATTATCTCATTTCTAAGGCTTCCTGCTTTCCAGCTGTCCCTTTACCTGTGAATATCTGCCCCCAATCAACTTTTGAGGTCCTGGTATGCTGCTGATATATTCCACCCTGATGACTATTACAATGTTTCTATTCAGTTCTTTTGCCATATTTTTGGTCTTCATTATGATGTTTCAGATCT
>NC_057725.1:33328248-33342345 GCF_004010195.1 Chiloscyllium plagiosum
GTAGCAGGATTGACTTTATTGTCATTATTTTACATACATATCATACAACATCTATTCAAAATCCATGAATAGGAAGGAAATTCAAGCACTTTTCTAGTTCCATCAAGTCACTACAATAAGCATATTTTGAATTCTTTAGACTGTCCATTAGGTTCATAGCAGTGATTACTTATACTCTTGAGGATGTACTGAACCTGTTTTACAAATGTTTCTATCCCCTTGCGACCTTATTCGTTTCGGTACTGTTATGAGATTAACTTCTTTGTATTTTCTGTTATTCAAGTCTCCCTGCTGATGGGGGAAAAAAAGTTCCTGCAAAGGTGTTTGTTAAAACCAGTCCCAACATCTCATTTATTTACATCCAATGCTTGCAGTCATTACAAGAAATACAAAAAAATGGTAATTGTTATCAATTCATGTTGCCAATTCTAATCATTAGAAAATTGTTTGTAAGATGAAATTTATGGTCCCTAATCTAAATATTTCGACACTAACTATTTTGCTAACTGAGACAACATCTATTCAAATTTCATTAATAAGACTGAAACTCCATTATTTTCCCAGCTCAAGAATCCTGTCTAAATTCCTAAGATTTGCCACTAAATCCCTGTCCTCCTGAACTCACCTTAAATAACTTCAATATTGTGGGATCATGATTTAATTCTGGCTGAGTGGAAATTTTGAATGATCTGTTCCCAAACATCTCTTATCAGCTGGTTCTTACAGGTAACTGCTGCTATGTGTTTATACATAACTTGTCTATTTTAATTTGACAGGTTTTGTTTTGTCCTATCTGTTACCTGAGATACACTTTATTCTCAATGCTATCACTGTTCTAACTTATAATCGCTCTCTGATGCTGAACTAAATAAGCAAATTCTGTGATTGCAGTTAAAAATCTTCTCTCCTATATACAGGCCAAAACAAAATCCACGGACAGCAATCCTGTGGCTTCCCTGCCACAGGCTGTCCCAACAGGGGCAAGGAAGAGGCTGAATCTTTGAGGGGTAGAAATGAGCTGCACAGTTTTGGGTTTGAAGGAGATCAATATGGTGGGAAAAGTAATGCCCGGTAGAGGGTGGGAAGGAAACAGGCCACAGAGGGTGGGGAGAAGAAAGAGGTTACAGCGGGTCAGGAAAATAAAGAGGCTGCAAGGACAAAAAAGAAGTCTTCATGTTTGATGGGGCAGATGTTGTCGGCAAGCTTGTGATGGAATGGAGTCTAGAAAGACAAATGGAGTGGCTGCAAGAGCTGGGGGAACCACAAGCAGAAGTTTGAAAGGGGTGAGAGAAAGAAGGTGGCTGCACATGTGGGGCAGAGAAGTGACTACAACCCTGTCAGATAGACAGATTGTCGGTAGGGAATGGCCACTGCAAAGGACATGGACGACGAGTGTGGTGCTGGAAATGCACAGCCATTCAGGCAGCATCCGAGCAGCAGGAGAGTCGAAGTTTTGAACATAAGCACTGCATTTGGAATGAAGAAGAGCTTCCTGACAAAGAGCTTATGCTCGAAATATTGACTCTCCTGTTCCTTGGATGCAGCCTGACCTGCTGAGCTTTTCAAGCACCACACTCTTCTGAACTCCAGCATCTGCAATCCTCACTTTTTCCATGCAAAGGGCAAGGCTCTGAGATGCAGACTAATTAGTTAAGTTAGTTCACGAGATTCAAAATGAGCCTGCCATTTGGACGCATTATTAGCATAATGGCAGGAAACAGAGACTGGTGATTGAGGGTTGTTTTTCAGACTGAAGGCCTGTCATCAGAGTTTTCCAAAAGGATTGGTTCTGGGTAATCTTTTATTTGTCATTAATATAAATGATTTAGATTAGAATATAGAAGGAATGGTAAGTAAACTTGCAGACAACACCAAACGTGGTAGAATAGTAGCCAGTGAAATAAGTTTTTTAATATTACAAAGGGATCTTGTTCAAAATGGGTCAATGGGCTAAACAATGGCAGCTGATGTTCAATCTGCATAAATGCAAAGTATTGCATTTTGGTTCAACAAATACAGGTATGACATATACAACCAAAGGGAGGGCCTTGGTTATGTTTATACACATATCGTGTTTGCAGAACAGTGAGGCCAATGGGTTCAGGTACACAATTCCTTGAAGTTTGCATCACATACATACAGGGTGATTAAAGAGACGTTTTGCAGAATGTGCCTTCATTGCTCAACACTTTGAGTATAGGCGTTGAAAAGTCATGTTGTGTTTGGACAGGACATTGGTGAGACATCTTCTGGAATATAGTGTTCAGTTCTGTTTGCCAAGTAATAGGAAGGATATTATTAAGCTGGAGGAGTTCAGAAGAGATTTACTGGATTTTGCCAGGTATGGCAAGTTTGAGCTATAAAGAAAGGTTGGATAGACTGGGTAGGAACAAATTACTGCAGATGCTGGAATCTGTAACAGAAAACAAAAAGTGTTGGAGATCACAATGGTTCAGGCAGCATCCACGGAGAGAAAGCAAGCTCATGTTTTGAATCCAGATGTCTCTACATCAGAGCTGAAGTGAAGTGATAGGCCGGGACCTTTGACATTGAAGAGGAGGAGGTCAAGTGGAAAACTTACGGACGTTTATAAAATAATGAAGAGTAGAGGTAGGATGAACAGAAGTTGTCTTTTTCCTCGGATGGGGGATTTCAGGACAGGGGGTACATTTTAAGGGCAGAAGTGGGAGATTTAAAAAAGACATGAGGGACATATTTTTTTCTATTGAGGAATGAAGTTCCTGACGAAGTGATGGATGTGGGCACCGTTACAATGTTTAAAAGATATTTGGGTAAGTACATGAAAAGGGAAAGTTTAGATCTGGACCAGGAGCAGTGAGCTACGGCGAGTTTAGTTTGAGATTATGTTCGGCACAGAGTGATTGGGCTGAAGGGTTTGTTTCCGTACTGCATGACTCGATGACTCTCTGTGAAACTGCGTCCGCCTGTTGTCTTTGCAGCAATGTCTGCAGTGGAGCTGTTGCTGCCGTTTGAACTGAAGGCAACTGAGGGAAGCGTCACGTCGGGTGTACCAGGTGTGCTGCAGAGGGGTGAACCGGCCCAGGTCGGAAACGGAGCAGGTCAAAGCCCCCGCACTGCTCAGTAGTGGGATAGCACCTGTGAATGGATGCAGCAGTGCAGCCTGACCAATACAGTGAGACGCAGTCTTTTACACCATTCTTTACCTTGCGGCATTCCCATCTTTTGCCATCAGTGCAAACAATCTCGATGTCTCAATCCTGCTTCCTTCCTTCCCCACTCACTCCCTCCACCCCCTACGCCCGCCACGTTTATTCACTCTCACGATAACCAATCTTTACAAAGTCAACAACAAATCCACACATTTTACAACAACCGAATCTCTCTACAAGTCCTCCACACTCACCCAAACACACTCTCTCAGTCATTACCTCACACTTCCCACACTGCCCTTTTCTACCTCTCCTCAATATTCACTTCTCTTTTACTGCTCCCTGCTGTTCACAGCACCAAATGCTCTGAGAAAATCTCCACTTTACACAATCCTACCAGCCACGGCCAGCAGAGAGCGCAAAACTCTCTTCATTTCGCTGCCCGAATTCTCCATTGCTCACATTGCCGAAACTTCTATTGCAACCACCGAGCGTTCAAGCTGCCTCCCGGCTCTTTCCCCTCTCCGTCATCCATTCATTCATTCACTTCGGCAAATAACTCTCCCGCAAAACCGTGCCACCCTGCAACTTCCATCATGCTGTTAAGATCAGCGAGAACGAGAGCGAGAACAGCAACATTCGCAATTCCAGGGTTTTATCCCGAAGCCACAAGGCATGTCATTTTTCAAATTCCTCACCAGCGCAGTGTCCCATCAAATTAAGAAATTTCTTGCCTGATGCCATTTATTATCCTTCCAGCAAATTCCAGCTTTAATTTTTAGATCAGGTTTACGCTTTTCCATCACGGCTTAAAGATTAACAGAATTACGATCACTGGTCCCAAAGTACTCGCCCAACGAAACGGCGGTCCCTTGCCCTGCCTTATTTCCCAACGGAAGCTCAGGATTTGCTCCATCTCGAGGAGGTACGTCCACATACTGAAATAGAAATTTTTCTTGCACACACCTAACAAACTGTACTCTATTCAAGCCCTTAACCCGAAGGTAGTCCCAGTCTGTGTTTTGAAATTTCAAAACACGAACCGATCCAAGCCGGTGATTCTTAGAGATAACTGAAATCTGACAAATGCTTGTGTCTCAATATCCCGCTGACTATTGGGGTGTCGAGAGAACAATCCCGATAGGATGATCATCCGTTTCTTATTTCTCAGTTCCACACAGATAACTTCACTTAATGTCCTCACTGGAATAGCCTCCCTAAGAGCAGCAGTAATGCTATCCGAAACCAAGAAAGCCTCTCATGGTCTCCTTTCTATCCACCCTGTAGAAACTATTTCCTGGAATATTTAATTATCAATCCTGTGCATGTGTCAGCCACGTTATGGCAATGAGATATCGTTCCCGTGTACTCAACCACGTTTCACATGCCCCTAAATGCACAGGCAGAGCATGGGGCAACTGCAGTAGTCCCTACACACACCATCGACTTGAAGAAAGAGATGGATGAAAGGGGAATGTGCGATTCGTTCAGCCAGGCGAAGGAGGGTGGTTCTGGATGGGGACATTTCAAAACTCTCTTTAAGGAAGATGCTCCAAGTGATCAAGCCTTGATGACTTCGCCAATCGTAATATACTCAAAACACCTGCAGGTTTGTCAGAACTTACTTCCGGTTCCTAAATATTTGCACTTTGTTTAAGTGAGTCATTCAAGGTGGAGGATGGGCGAAATGTCTGGCTGTAACAGGCAGCTCCTTTTTGATGTATTTTAGGTGTTGGAGGTGATTTCCTCGAATTCCAGAAGCAGCAATTACTGTTTTATATGCTGTTGCATTGTTTTGGAACTTTGGAGTAAAAGGAAAGTCAAAACAACAACAATTTTAAAAGGGAGAGGAACAGATAAATGCAGCACATGGTTAGGTCTGTACAGGAAAGAGGGAGAGGGAGAGAGAAAGCCACAGTTTTAACTGACACAACAGTGAACCTGTACAGCTACTGCCTTTGCTGTTTGAATTCATGTGTCGCTGGAGTGTATATGGGAAATTTAATAAATGGTGAAATTCACAACTAATCTTGGAGGAACCTGTTTGGGAATGGTCACATCACTGAAACAGATAAATGAACAGAAAGTCTGCAGTAGTGATAGAGTGGGTTCCTTCTTGATTAGATGTTTTATTGAGATATGTCTCTTGATTAAACTTAAAAATATAAGCCATAAAGTATTAAGTTAGCCTGGAGCCGTGTTTTGTAAAGGAATAAGACAGTGCTATTTTCTGCGTCTGTAGATTGGAAGAAGCAAAAATGGCGTTTAGTAGAGTGCGATTCTCTTCTTGTTGGATGTGGGAGTTCCAGGGGAGTTGACGTGTTACTGAGGATTATATCTGCAATACATGCTCCTGGTTGCAAATCCTATCAGAGTGAATGGATCGGTTGGAGAAACAGTTAGAGGCAACGAGGAATTTACAAAAGCAAGGGGATGTGATGGATGACAGTTATGGGAAGGGAGAAAAGTTGTAGATACAGTCATATAGATGGTGAACTCTAGGAAAGGTAAGAGAGGTAGGCAGGTAGTGCAGGAGTCTTCTGTGGCTATCCCCATTTCAAACAAATATGCTGTTTTGGAAAATGTAGGGGGTGATGGATTCTCAGAGAAATGTTGCAAGAACACCCAAAATTCTGGTATCGAGACTGGCACGAATGCAATGAGGCATACGTCGAGTTCCAAGAGGTAAATTGTGATAGGGGACTCCCTATTCTGATGCACAGATAGAAGTTTCTGTGGTCAGCAGCAAAAAGTCCGAATGGTGTGTTGCCTCCCTGGTGCCAGGATCAAGGATGTCTCAGAGAGCGTGCAGAATGTTGTCAAGGTGGAGAGGGATCAGCAGGAGGTCATTGTACACATTGCAACCAATGACATAGACGGCAAAATGATGAGAGTCTGAAGGGACAATATAGAGAGGTAGGCACGAATTTAAAAAGTAGATCCTCCACCATAGTAATATCTGGATTCCTCGCAGTGCTGCCAGCTAGTGAGGGTAGGAATAGGAGACATTGCTGAGGAGCTGGCGTATAGGAGAAAGGTTCACATTTTTTGGATAATTGGAATCTATTCTGGGGTAGAAGTGACCTGCACAAGAAGGACAGTTTGCACCTGAATTGGTAGGGGATTAATATTCTGGCAGGGAGATTTGCTGGAACTGCTCAGGAGGATTGAAACAATTAAGATGGGAGGGGTGGGGAAGATGGGAACCAGGGAGATAATGAGGAAAGATATCAATCTGAGACTGATGCAATTGAGAAAAGAAGCAAGTCAAACAGTCAGGGCAGGCAGAGAACAAGGTCGGACTGATAAATTAAACTACAAACATAGATTAAGATTGTCACAGTTTTAAAGGTTTAAAAGGAGAAGAATTTGTTAAGTGTGTAACAATTGTAATATTGTGTGCAATTCTGATCTCCTTCCTATCGGAAGGATGTTATGAAACTTGAAAGGGCTCAGAAAAGATTGACAAGGATGTTGCCAAGGTTGGAGGATTTGAGATATAGGGAGAGGTTGAATAGGCTGGGGCTGTTTTCCCTGGAGCATCAGAGGCTGAGGGATGACCTTATACGAAGTCATGAGGGGCATGGATAGGATAAATCGACAAAGTATCTTCCCTGGGGTTGTGGAGTCGAGAACTAGAGGGAATAGGTTTGGGGTGAGAGGGGAAAGATATAAAAGAGACATAAGGGGCAACGTTTTCATGCAGAGGATGGGGCGTGTATGGAATGAGCTGCCAGAGGAAGTGGTGGAGGCTGGTACAATTGCAACATTTAAAAGGCATCTGGATAGGTATATGAATAGGAAGGGTTTAGAGGGATACGGGCTGGGTGCTGGCAGGTGGGACTCAATTGGGTTGGGATATCAGATTGGCGTGGATGAGTTGGACGGTAGGGTCTGTTTCCGTGGTGTACATCTCTAAGAATCTTTGACTCTATGATTGCAGACTCCAACGAAGCTGGTCATATTTTCAAAGTGTTCGTTCATCATATCTGAACATCTTCACGCTGCCATACTCGAAATCAATTGCTTTTCTCCAGCACTGATCCACTCGACTGTGTCTGCAATGAAAGAGCATATTTAGACAGATGAAATTCAGCAAACAACAGAGTAATTCTGTCAAATGCAATCAACGCTCTCACTCAGAGGCAGAGTCAGGCGGAAAGTAGCAGCTCATGCGCCAATTCCTCCAGACGACCAACTGCAGCCGCCTGTTGTCTTTGCAGCAACGCCTGCACTGGAGCTGTTGCTGCCGTTTGAACTGAAGGCGACTGAGGGAAGCGTCACGCGATCGCCGGGGGCTGTGGCGCGCGCCTGTAATCCCGCTGCTGGGAGGCTGAGGCTGCCGGATGACTTGAGGTTGGGAGTTCTGGGCTGTTGTGGTCTGTGTCGATCGGATGCCCACATACATTCCTGAAATGATGATATATACTTTCTTTGGTACGGAGAGCAAAACTGTATCCAATTGTTTCACCAAAGCCCTTCACACCTGATGTCATTTGTTGTTGCTCCTACACACAAGTAATCTTGCAACAAAGCTCATCATATCACTTGGTTTCCTAACTATTTGTTGTACTTGCATCTTAGTTTGACTAACTAGTGTTTACAAGGACACCTAGTTCACTTTGTGCATCAACTATTCCCAATCTTTCTCCATTTTAATGGTTCTCATTATTCATTTTTGCCTACTAATGTGGGCAATTTCACATTTATCCTTGTTGTCAATTTGAAGATGAAATCTACTTGATGTGATTGGATCTCAATGTGCATTGGATCTCCTTGTGGCTATTTACAGCATCCACAACTCTTTAGGCTTTAGTTTTGGGAGCAATTTCCCTCTTACCCAACTTCAAAAAGTGAAACAAGCCCAGTCCCTCTGTCGAGCAGCTACCTTTTACAACTTCCTCTATTCTACATGCTATAAGAGTGTTTAGAACACAAGTTTAGTAGCAGGATTGACTTTATTGTCATTATTTTACATACATATCATACAACATCTATTCAAAATCCATGAATAGGAAGGAAATTCAAGCACTTTTCTAGTTCCATCAAGTCACTACAATAAGCATATTTTGAATTCTTTAGACTGTCCATTAGGTTCATAGCAGTGATTACTTATACTCTTGAGGATGTACTGAACCTGTTTTACAAATGTTTCTATCCCCTTGCGACCTTATTCGTTTCGGTACTGTTATGAGATTAACTTCTTTGTATTTTCTGTTATTCAAGTCTCCCTGCTGATGAAATTCAGCAAACAACAGAGTAATTCTGTCAAATGCAATCAACGCTCTCACTCAGAGGCAGAGTAAGGCGGAAAGTAGCAGCGCATGCGCCAATTCCTCCAGACGACCAGCTGCAGCCGCATGTTCTCTTTGCAGCAACGTCTGCAGTGGAGCTGTTGCTGCCGTTTGAACTGAAGGCAACTGAGGGAAGTGCTACGCGATCGCCGGGGGCTGTGGCGCGCGCCTGTAATCGCGCTGCTGGGAGGCTGAGGCTGCCGGATGACTTGAGGTTGGGAGTTCTGGGCTGTTGTGGTCTGTGTCGATCGGGTGCCCACACTCAGGGCAGAGTCCACATGGTGCTCCTCGGGGAACTCGGGTGTACCAGGTGTGCTGCAGAGGGGTGAACCGGCCCAGGTCGGAAACGGAGCAGGTCAAAGCCCCCGCACTGCTCAGTCATGGGATCGTACCTGTGAAAGGGTGCAGCAGTGCAGCCTGACCAATACAGTGAGACGCAGTGTTTTACACCACCCTTTGCAGTCCAACACAATCTATTGTCGTCGCTGTACACAATTTTGCTCCATCTTTTCTCTTTCCTTCAACATTCATTCGTTCCGCACACCCTCATTCTATTATCCAATACTACCGCGACAATTTTACTGCAATGTCATGAACAAATCCATATGCATCACAAGTTAGTCTCACCGTGTCCTCCACATATACAAACGCAAACATTTCCTGCATCTTTAGACCAATCAACTGACACTTATCACACAGCTTAATACTTGGTTCTTCAGTATTCACCTTCCCTTTACTGCTCTCTACTGTTCACCGCAGATACTGAACTCACAAAATCTTCAGTTTTCCCAACCCTGCCAGCTGGGGAATTGGAGAGTGCAAAACTTGTCATTCTCGTCCCCATTTCTCCATAATTCAGTCACCGCTGATCTGATGCCGTCGGAAGAAACATTTAACCTATTTCTCGTCTTCTCATCTGAATGCATCTTCAATATGCAGGTGGACTGGCAATATCGGGTTGGTCGCGAATCTGATGATGATAGTATCTTGTGCCATTCTCAGAGCATTTTGAGGTATTGAGATAGCTCTGCAATTTGCTGACATGTTTCTCAAGCCATTCTCCTGCCTTCTTCCTGTAACCCTCGATCCCTTTACTAATCGAGAATCTATCTCTGTCTTAAATAGGCTCAATAACTTGTCCTCCACAGCCTTCTGTGGCAATGGGTTCCTCAGATTCATCACCCTCTGGCTGATGCCATTCCTTCTGATCTCAGTTCTAAAGGGTCATCCTTTCAATCCTCTTGGTCATCATCTCTCCTATCATTGAAACATCATCTCCATGACAACTCTTTACAGCACCTCTGTGTAATCAGTAAATTTCAAAGAGATCCTAACTCATCCTTCTAAAATTAATCAAATACAGATACAGATCCAGTATACTCAACCACTCCTCATGTGACAAGCTCTTCATCCCTGGGATCATTCTTGTAAACTTCTTCTGGACCACTTCCAACATCAACATATCCTTACATACGAGGCACACAACTGCTCACACTAATCCAAAAATTGTCCAACTGGTACCTTACACAGACTCAGCAGTATATCTCTGCTGTTCCATTCTAGCCCTCTGAAAGTCATTGCTGACACTGCATTTGCCTCCTTAACTCCCAACCAAAACTTCACGTTAAACTTAAGAGAATCCTGAACTCAGACTCAAAAGTCCATTTGTGTTTCAGAATCCTGAAGCCTTTGACTCTTTAGGAAATTGTCAATACCTCTATTCACCCAACTAAAGTACATAACTACACACATTCCCATACTGCATTTTATGTCCCACCTCTTAGTCTACTCTCCTTCTGGCTATGGCCTTCTGCTGCCTCCCCATTTCCTCAATGCTACCTCACCCTCCACCTGTCTTTAAGTCATCTGCAAACTTAGCAATATTGCTTTCAGTTCCTTCATCCAGATTGTTAATGCATTTTGTGAATAGTTGTGGTCCCGACACTGAAAGTGCGGAACTCTGCTAGCCACTGCCTGCCATCCTGACAAAGATTCCTTTATCCCTGTTCTCTGCCATCTGCCACTCAGGCAGTCCTTTATCCATGCCATTATTTTGTGTCAATGCTTTGAGATTGTTTTCTGATTCAGTGGCCTACTTTACAGCACTTTGTTAAAGGCCTTCTAGAAATCTATCAGATCATGTTCACAGGCTCTCTTTGTCTAACTTGTTCGCTGTCTCCTCAAAACCTTGCAACACATTTGTCAAACATGACTTCCATTCAACAAAGCTGTGCTGACTCAACCTTATTCTACCATGCACTTCAAAGTAATCCACAATCTCATCCTTAATACCGGGTTCTAAAAGCTACTAACAAACAAGGTCAGTCTAACCGACATATAATTTCATCTCTTTTACCTTCTTGCCTTTTTAAGCAAGTGTTTCCATTAGACATCAGTCCTCTGGGACACGCCCTGACTCCAATGCTTTGTGTAAGATCATCACCAATGCTTCTACCATCGCAGCTCCTTATTCAGTACTCTGGGGTGTCATCCATCTGGGTCCAGGTGATTTATACACCACCAGATATTTATCTTCTGGAGAATCTGCTCCTGAGTGATGGCCAATGCAGTCATCTCTGTCTTCTTACTCTCTTGAAATAATAGACTCACAGAGTCATGGAGATATACAGCACAGAAACAGACCCTTCAATCTAACTTGTTCACGCTGACCAGATATCCTAAATTAATCTAGTCCCATTTGCTAACACATGGCCCATATCCCTCTAAAGCCTTTCTATTCATAAAGCTATCCAGATGCCTTTTAAATGTTGCGATAGTATCAGCCTCCACTACGTTCTCTGGCAGCTCGTTCCATTCATGCACAACCCTCTGCATGACAAAGTTATCCCTTAGGTCCCTTTTGTATTTTCCCCTCTCACCCTAAACCTATTTTCTCCAGTTCTCACACCAGGGAAAATAGTTTCTCTATTTATCCTATCCATGCCCATCATGATCTTATAAACCTTTATGAAGATCACCCTTCAGCCTCCAATGCTCCAGGGAAAACAACCCTAGCCTATTCGGCCTCTCCCTATAGATCTAAGCCTCCAACTCTGGCTTTTCCAAAGTGCAGTACCTCACATTTATCTAAATTAAATTAAACCTGCCACTCCTCAGCCCTTTGGCCCATTTGATCAAGATCCTGTTGTACTCTGAGGTAACCTTCTTCGCTGTGCACTACATCTCAAATTTTGGTGTCATCTGCAAGCTTACAACTATATCTCCTATGTTCACATCCAAATCATTCATTTAAATGATGAAAAGTAGTGGACCCAGCACCAAGTCTTGTGGCACTCCATTGGTAACAGGCCTCCAGTCTGAAAAGCCAACCTGCACCGCTGCCCTCTACCTTCTATTTTCGAGCCAGATCTGTATCCAAGTTGCTAGCTCTTCCTGTATTCCATGTGATCTAATCTTGCTAACCAGGCACCCATGAGGAACCTTGTTGAAAATCTGACTGAAGTCCATATGGATCATGCCTTCTGCTCTGCCCTCATCCATCCTCATTGTTACTTCTTCAAATAACTCAATCAAATTCCTCATCCATCCTCATTGTTACTTCTTCAAAGAACTCAATCAAGACATGCTTTCCCATACACAAAGCCATGTTGACTATCCCTAATCAGTCCTTGCCTTTCCAAATACATGTACATCCTGCCCCTCAGGGTTCCCTCCAACAACCTGCCTACCACCAACATCAAACTCACCGGTCTATAGTTTCCTGGCTGTCCTTTACCACCTTTCTTAAATAGTGGCACCACGTTAGCCAACCTTCAGTCTTCTGGCACCTCACCTGTGCCTATTGATAATACAAATATCTCAGCAAGAGGTCCAGCAATCACTTCCCTACCTTCCCACAGAGTTCTAGGCTACACCTGATCAGGTCCTGAGGATCTGTGCACTTTTGTGTGTTTTGAGACATCACCACCTCTTCCTCTGTAATATGGACATTTTCCAAAATGTCACCATCTATTTCCCCCCTTTCTATATCTTCCATGTTCTTCTCCACAGTAAACACTAATGCAAAATTCTCATTTAGTATCTCCCCCAACTCCTGTAGTTCCACATGCATGCCGCCTTGCTGATCTTTGAGGGGCCCCATTCTCTCCCTAGTTACCCATTTGTCCTTAATTCTCCTTTACTCTATTTGCCAAAGTTATCTCATCTTCCCTTTTTGACATCCTGAGTTCCCTCTTAAGTATACTCCTACTGACTTTATACTCTTCTAAGGATTCACTCGATCTCGTCTATCCATACCTGACATATGCTTCCTTCTTTTTCTGAACCAAAACCTCAATTTCTCCTGTCATCCAGTATTCCCTTCACCTACCAGCCTTTCCTTTCACCCTGACAGGAATATGCTTTTTCTGAATTCTCATTATCTCATTTCTAAGGCTTCCTGCTTTCCAGCTGTCCCTTTACCTGTGAATATCTGCCCCCAATCAGCTTTTGAGGTCCTGGTATGCTGCTGATATATTCCACCCTGATGACTATTACAATGTTTCTATTCAGTTCTTTTGCCATATTTTTGGTCTTCATTATGATGTTTCAGATCTCATTTTCCAACAGTTCAGTGTCCACTCTTGCATATGTCTTACCTTTTATATATTTAAAAACCTCTTGCAAACTTCTTTTATTATTACTTGCTAGCTTACCCTCATATTGAATCTTCTCTCCCTTATTACTTTATCATTATCCTCTGCTGGTTTTTGCAGGCTTCCCAATCCTCTGACTTCCCACTAATCTTTACGAGATTGCAGCTTTTTTTTTCATTTGTAAGCTGGCCTTCACCTCCCTTGTCAGCATTGGTTGCCTCTTTCTTCCTTTGTATGTTACTTCATCCTTGGGATGTTGTGCCTCCTGAATTGCCCCCAGAAACACCTGTCATTACTGCTGTAACTGCTGTAGGGCCGTGGAATTTAAACATCATGAGACTGGCATCAGAGTAAGGAATCTGCAAAAGAAAGCCCTCCGCTCCTCTTTGTGATTGCCGCAGTGAATGGGAAACAGCAGTACAGCAGCAAGCTTCTACTTCCCAATCTAGAAATATAAACCAATGCATATTCTCTGCAATGTAAGGATGTTTTTGTTAACTATATATCCTTAAACAGAAAACCAGGAGAGATTATGATGTCCGGTGCAGCATGTAAAATCCAAAGACTGGCCATTATCAGTTTCATTTGGCAGGAACTGGGTATCAAAATAAGAGATCGAGAAGATGTGAGCTACATGTTCCTCTCTGCTGCCATTCTCACAGTCAACCAGAATATAATCAACACACTGCCTACCTGATGCTTCTCATTCTCTGTGAAATGAACTCAATTCAGTTAGTGCCCATGTTGACAACCAAAAGAAAATATAATGTAGCAGCTTGTACTTGTTTTCCTAGATGAGGAAGTGCAGCAGGCTGTTTTATTTTGATGTATTTTTGTATATTTTGTAATGTTATATTTGCAGCAATGATGTCACTGGAGCTTCTGCTGCCGTTTGAACTGAAAGTTTCTCAGTTAAAACTCCCAGGTGCTATGTTTATGCAAATTTCCAGTTTGCACAATTGTGGCAGCCACGACCACCAGAGTGTTTAAAACTCATCACATCTTCCACCTCATATACTCCACTAACCAATTTTACAAGCATAACATTATCGAAAACAATGAAAGGAGCTGGCCATT
>NC_057725.1:33342845-33370494 GCF_004010195.1 Chiloscyllium plagiosum
GGGGAGGGGAAATGCTGGTGATGGCTTCGCTCCACCGGTTTTTAACCTTGTACTTACTGCTTCAGGTTCATTATTAATCCAAAAGAGCTTGGGTAATGCTGTTAGAAGTGTTCAAAGAGCTTGGGTGATGCTGAAGTAAAGCAGAGCATGTTCAGTGTTCAGCCGGCCAGGCTCAACATAACTTGCACCATTTTCCACTTGTATGTTAAAAATGAATACAGGAGAGTGAAACTTCGATGTTTATTATTGGTGATACATCACACGATTATTATTATTATCTTTTTATTTGCAGCAAGGGCTTGTCCCAGTCAGCTTTACCTTACAGGCGCAGTGTGCCCACTGTAAGTCAATCGATTTTTCTTCTGTAAGTGGGAGACAAATTTAAAAAAAAACTGTCTTTGAGGGTATAACCAGTTTGGATTTTATATAAAATCCAGTATATAGCATATTTTGCTTTTCAAAAGGCAGTTGATAAAGTGCTGGACAAAGTGAATGGAAGTTAGACATGTTTGGGTAAAATAAGTCATTTTCAAAAAACAGAATGTAACTGGAGTGGTACAAGACTTTGTACTATGGCTGTGATTCGGAGATGACAGTGTTGGACTGGGGTGTACAAAGCTAAAAATCACACAACACCAGGTTATAGTCCAACAGGTTTAATTGGAAGCACACTAGCTTTCGGAGCGACGCTCCTTCATCAGGTGAAAGCTAGTGTGCTTCCAATTAAACCTGTTGGACTATAACTTGGTGTTGTGATTTTTAACTTTGTACTATGGCTGTCGCTATTTACAATGTATATGTTTATGACTGAATAAACCATGATGAAGCTTCCTTTTCTGATGATATAAGGATCTGCTGGATTGAGAGCATTCAGGTGGATACAGTCTGCAAAAAGCTGTAATCAAACAAAATTATTGGGAAGCAAGGGAACTGATGGGTTATAATGAGGGAAAGGGTAAAAGTATTTACTGATCATAATAGCGGAAGTTTTTCAGGATGGAAAGACTTTAGAATCTGATGCTCAGAAGAACTGAAAGCAGAGATTTACCTGTACTTCCACACACGTCATCTACGGTGTCTGTTGCTCCCGCTGTGGTCATCTCGACATTGGGGAGACAGGATGCCAACTTGGAGAATGTTTCAGAGAACATATCTAGGACATACACACTAAACAACCCCATCGCTCTGTGGCGAATACTTTTAACTCCCACTCCGCCCAGGACATGCAAGTCATGGGCCTCTTCACTGCCAAACACTAACCACCTGACCCCTGGAAGTAGAATGCCTCACCTTTTGCCTTGGGGCCCTCCAACCACATGGAATCTATGTGGAATTCTCCAGTTTCCTCATTTCCCATTACCCACCTTATCCCAGATCCAACTTTACACTTCGCACCACTCTCTTGAACTGTCCATCTTTCCTCCCACCTATCTGCTCCACCCTTCTCTCTGACCTATCACCCCCACCTTTGTCTACCTATCTCATTCTTGTCTGCTTTTCTGTGCACCCCTCATTTATTTCTTAACCCCCTTGGGCCACATGCCTCATTCCTGTTCAAAATGTCGATTCTGCTGCTTCTCGGTTGCTGCCTGATTGCCTGGGCTTTTCCAGTATCTCACTCTTTGACTCTGATCTCCAGCATCTACGTCCTCACTTTCTTTTACCGATATCTTGGGTCAGGGATTTTCAGTGTCTAGAGTCAGTCAATTACTGATCTGTTCAGTCTTAATTGTGACTTTGTTTATTGATTTATAATTGATCTGTTTCAAATTAATTATAGGATTTTCTAAAGGTTTCATAATATTGAGCTCTTGTGCTTTTGAATGAGGTATCTGGGTTATAAGTGAATTTAATAGATTCAATAGGAATATCTTGGTTTTATTTCTGTATGTGACATATCTCTTTTGTCCTAGTGGCTCAAGTTAACATCTGATGATGTAAAAGAACAAATTTACAAGCTAGCAAAGAAGGGCTTGACCCCATCACAGATTGGTGAGTATACAGTTTTAGGTAGTCGCATAAGAATTTGTGTACAGAAACAGACTTATTATTGTTAATACATATTCAAAATATTGAAGGTGCTGAAAACTTGAAATGAAATAAAAGCAGAATACAGGAAATATTCCGATCAGGCAGCATTTGTGGGGAGAGAGGGAGATCTGTTTCATGTCTGATGAGTCTTTGGTCTGAAATGTGAATTCTTGTTTCATTTTACATGGCAGGCATTTTTGTTTAGGTAATGTGATGCACCTACATACTTAATAGACTACAGAGGATCCTTGACCTTAATTGAAATGAGAAAAGCTAAGACAGTTATGCTGAAAATGATTGGTTTTTCTTTAGTTGCTATCATATACAAATCTGTGTCACACTAGAATTAAGTCCATTTGTTGTGCATGCAGCGAAGTCTACGAAGTACTGCCAGGGTTTAGAAGTGTTGAGATATGAGCTTGGGTTGTATTTGGAGCAGATATGGTGAAGATAAGTGATTAGTTTTAAGAAGCTTGGTGCGTGTACATCAGGAGAAAGCTTTTACTGGACTAAGGGTCCAGCACACTTGGTAGTTGGGACTTTGAATTGGGGGAACGTACCTTATGAATGATGGGTACTTTTGAGCATAGATAAGCTCTGTTAACAAATTTGCACGATATTAAGAGCAAGAAAGTGGCTAGTCCCTCAAAGCAATTTTTTGCATTATCTGCTGGAGTGCTGATTATGTGTTTTCCAATTAATGTCTGTGTTTCCAGACTGAATGGAGCTTTCAGACATTCCTGTTAAATGATTGTGATCCCGGTGGATTAAACTTTTTAACACTCTGCATCCTGACACATCAGTTCTGTAAAGTTTGTAAATTTTTATTCGCTAATGCAATATGAGCTTATGGTATCAGCATGGTATTTCCCTAATATCAAATCAGCTCTGCTGCCAATATTAATTTTAAATTGAAAATTCAGTTTGTTTAATTGAGAATTGCAAGTTTTTTCGTTTAAAGCATTCTTAAGTTAGCATTCTAACTTTTCAACAATTAATGACTTTTTCTGCCTTCTGCCCTTTGATCCAGTTTAATAGAATCTTATACATTTTCCTGTGATTTGTTTGGCTGTGACCTCATGGGACACTTGTAATGTTAGGTGACTTGCTTACAATGATGACAGTTCCCAATCATTCGCAGTTTCCTCCAGAAAGGACAAGTCCACTTGTTGGTTCGACCTTCCTTGGATGTCTGAGTGAGCATTTCCAAGTAACTGGCTATTAATTCACTGAGAATATATGTATTTAAACTGTTATTCTTATGCACACTAATAACAGAATTGTTATTCAACTTGGCCAGTTGAACGGCCCTGATGAAGATCTTTTACCTGAAACGTCGCATCTGCTGCTCCTCAGATGCTGCCTGACCTATGCTTTTCCAGCGCCATGCTCTTAACATAGTATTGTTGTTCAACTTGGCCAGTTAAGTTGGATGTTAAAGAAGAGCCTTTATAAACCTGTCTTTCAGGTGTGATCCTTAGGGATTCCCATGGTGTTGCCCAAGTGCGTTTTGTTACTGGGAACAAGATTCTCAGGATCCTGAAGTCTAAGGGGCTTGCTCCAGATCTTCCAGAGGACTTGTACCACTTGATCAAGACTGCTGTGGCTGTTCGCAAACATTTGGAGAGGAACAGGAAGGTAAGTGCTATTACAGTTAAAGTATATGTTACAGTTCATTCAAGAATGCTCATCAGCTTTATACAGTGACATTTATGTTGTATTGAGGAGCTTTTCATCAATTAAGTACTGTTGTTTGGGGTGTTGAGAGTTTTGCCTCAACGGCCTATACTCTGCAAAAGAATTGAATTTCTTGCAGTGGTTATCTGCCTGCATATGTTTTCCAGAAGTTACTGTTCATTTCAGTAGAGTAATGATAGTCAACACTGCAGTAGTTGTCGCAGCAAAACTGTCATAACTCTTCTGGCCCTAAATTTGAGCGATAGTAAATAGGTAAAATACTTATAAATGTTAGGTCTTGCTCAGAGTTGAGTTTGAATATGAAAGGGCTTGGGACAGAGCAGCTGAAGGCTTACTTTTCATGTTAGAATGAAATCGGTTTAATAAAAACAAAGATTCATGTTTGTAATCTAAAGCATTAAGTTGCCTATGTTTTTGGTCTTGTTTTTTAATTCTGAATGTCTTATGATTGCAAGCTAATTTTGCTGACAATTAACTTGCGTTTTCCTCAAGCGATGAATTGCATGTATCAGCTCACAGTGATGAATGTTTTATCCAGCATTCGCAGTTTCCTCCAGAAAGGGCTTTCCCCCTAATGTTGGTCAATCCTTCCTTGGATGTCTGAGTGAGCTATGTGGCTATGTTCAGTTTAATGTACCTGTGGTGAAGAAACCAATAATTGTTTAACAGGCAACCCCTTTAACCTATCAGTTTGAGCAATATGGTATTCTTGCTGCAGGACAAGGATGCCAAGTTTCGTTTGATTCTTATTGAAAGCAGGATTCATAGGCTGGCTCGTTATTACAAGTCCAAGAGGGTACTTCCACCCAACTGGAAATAGTGAGTAATTAATACCTATTTTGTAAGATTCTACGAATCAAATCTGCTTTGAGCACATTATATTGTAGGTAAGTGTATTTTAAAACTAATAGTTAGCTCTCAATGATGACGTTTCTCCAACCATTCGCAGTTTCTTCCAGAAAGAGATTTGCTCTTAATGTTGGCAAACTCTTCCTTGGATGTCTGAGTGAGCTACACACAGTAAGGTGAAGCAATGCTTGTCAAATACCAAGCGCTCAATACTGCAGAAAGTGGAAAGAATAGAAGACTTTAAAATAATTTAGTAAAGTAGTATGATGGCATGAGTAAAGCAGTGAAAACCTAGTGAAAGAGGAAGGAATGACCAATTTGGAACAAAAGATTTGTTTGGAGAAATGAGATGATTTTTTTGCAGAAGAGTCGAATGAAACTGAGGTAGCTGGAGGCATGTGAAATTCAAAGTTTAATACATTGAGGTAACAATTAAAGTTTTGGCATCCTTAATTGTGGATAAATGAGTTCAGATGTCTCTTAAACTGCTAATGGAAAATGTTTTCAAAAATTGTTTTAAATCTGTTCATGAATGGAAAGAAGGCTGGTTTTCGTGTTGGACTAGGCTGTGTAGTCGCAACCCCGTGTAATTTGTGGTCTTCGGCAGAGTAGTGCCAAGCTGTGATGCATCCAGAGAGAATGCTTTCTATGATGCATCTATTAAAAAATTGGCAAGTTGTTGTGGACATACAAATTACCTTAGCTTTCCAAAGTAGTAGAGGCATTGATATGTGTCATTGAGTATAGCTTAATCTTATGCAATTGGCCACAAGTATTTTCCTGGTGTTGGAAAATATACATAGAATGGAGAGGACAAGTGTCAGCTGTCCTGTTCACTCTGAAATCTGGCTCTTAAAAAAAAGACTGGATAGGACATACCTATTTCCATTGAAATGTTAATGTACAAAGTGGCATTGATGGGACAATAAGAGGTGAGTTCAGAAAATTCTTGCTGGAGGGAGTTTTAACTTGCTGGCTGAAAGTATGGTAGAGGCAGAAAATCATCACTTTTTTAAAAAAGCCTGCAATGCAGTTGAGATGCCGTAAACATAGTGGTTCTAGATTAAGATTCAAAGGTGGATTGTACTGGATAGTTCTTTCTTAGTTTGTGTCGCTCTGCTGTAAATCTTTTGCATTTCTAAGTGTTGATAAATAAGGAGAGAACTTTGCATCTGTCAGATCAGTTTTGTTGTCCATGCAATGGGCTAATTATGCATTACTTTTTTTCTCCCCACAGTGAATCCTCCACCGCTTCAGCACTTGTCGCCTAAGAAGTTTCTTCATTGATTTACTTAACCTGAAAAATAAAATTCTTTGTATCTTGTTCATGTCAACCTGTCTGATTTTTGATCTTGTGGTCTTATCTCAAATTATTTACATGTGGCATCATTTCACAGCAGTTTCCAAATACATTTCTGATTGGAGGATTTTGAAATCTTAGCTTGAGTGCAAAATATTGGATGTTACAAATCTGAAACAATGCTGGAGAAACTCTGTAGGTCTGAGAGCAGCTGTGGAAGGAGAAATACTTGAATTCAAATCCAGTGTGGTGACTCATTTTCTGATGAATGGTCATTGGACTCTGACAGTATTTCTCTTCACGTAAGCTGCCAAACCTGAGTTTCTTCAGAATTCTTTGGGTTGTGTATTATGCATTTGATATGCCACTAATAGGTATCATTACATGCATAAATGCAAAATGGCAGATGTAGGATAGGTGTTGAAGTTGCATCCTAAATTGTGAACACCTCAATGTATTGGGGGAAATGGAGTTAACTTGACCTTTTTTAAATAATTACAATTAAAAGACTGTTTTAAAAAAAAATTGAATGTTGTATGCATAAGTTTCTTGAAATACTGTATATTGAAGTAAATTAGTGTCTTTGTTGAAACATGTCAGTTGACTGCACAGTAACTATTTGACTTCAAACTCCTAAATCTTGCTGCTTTTCTTCACACTTCCCCACCCAAGCGCACACAGTTGAGCGCCTTGGCCCCTACCATGTCAAATGTCAACCAGATGTGCAGCAGTTCTCTTTTTAAGGTCACTGGCAAGGGTGTGTGTGCATTTTGCTTCTTGGCTATATTAAAATATCACCTTTAATATCCAAGCATTGCTAAATTCCTTTTCAGGGTAAGAGGTTTCATGTAAACACTTTTTTTGAAGATGGAATCCATGTTTCATGCCTGTAAAATTTGAGATATCTTGCGATTTGATCGGTTAGATTTTCACAATCCAGTTCACGTCAGCATTTAGAGTCTGATGCAGTGGTGAATACTATTAAGCCTCTGTTTTTGGATGTGTTAATAGAATTATTATTACTCAAAGGAGTGGTTAATATTTCTCTAAAAGAGTATATAAACATCTCAAATTTGAGTTCTTAAAATTGAAACATTGATACATGCAAACAGTTGTGCACTATGCTTCACCCATTAGCTATATTTTATTATAGCTAAATCATTATCACTTATTGATTTTAGTATAGTGCCATCTAAGCTTGTCATTACTGGATAAATCAATTTCCAGAACAAAATTTGGCTTGTTAGGTTTATATCTGAAAATGTGTTGCTGGAAAAGCGCAGCAGGTCAGGCAGCATCCAAGGATCCTGTCTGACCTGCTGTGCTTTTCCAGCAACACATTTTCAGCTCTGATCTCCAGCATCTGCAGTCCTCACTTTCTCCTTGTTAGGTTTATATATCTATTTGCAGTTCATTGTCATGGTTATTAGTGATTTGAAGATTTTAGAAAGCTGCACATGAACATGGCCTGCAGTGACAATTTTGCAATTTCCTTCTAAGTCTGCTGGTACAGGCTTTTCATAATTTTAATGGTCTTAAACTCAGTTCTAATAACTTGAAGATTTCTACTGTAAACTTTCCTGGCTTGGAAGCTTCACAAACTAACACCTTTGGCTACAATGACTGGTTCTATTCAACTAAAACTTGCCTTTAAACGCACTTCTCAGAATTAAGAGTGAGAAGTTAAACTTATTTGGAAGTCAAAATTAATGGCTTTTAATGCCATCATCGTAAAATTATGGGAATACCTGCCCTGAATTGAACTACAGTTGCACTGCAGTCATAGTTTGAAACTATGCGTTTTAAAAATATCTTTTAGAACTAACCTGTATCTGCCCCTATTTTCAAGATTTGGATTTTAAACTATCCAAGCTTTAATAGTTAAACTGCTCTCAAAATGGAGAAAAAGGAGTACTCGCTATCGATCCAAGGATCTTGTGGGGGCATTTCCGCCCGTTATATGGTGCTATCATACATGAAGTCATGTTCTGAACTTTTTTTGCCATTTTTCTTATAAATGAAATCCTTTGTAATACATTTAACTGTATATAATAGCTACTAAGCAGAACTGTAAAACTACAGTTCCAATATACAATAGGTTAGCTATTGAAACATTTGGCGAGTTAGGATATCTATTTTGGTTATGGATGTCAAATTACTATCAGTCGTTCATAGGGGTGAAATTTCAATTCGGTGCAGAAAATAAGCACGGTTCGGCGAAGAAATCTTCATCACTACCTGGCCCCACATCTGTGTGAATACAGGCACACAGGAACGTGGTTGACTTTTAACTGTCCTCTGAAGCGGTTCGCAAGGAGCTCAGCTGGAAATCACACAATCTTGTTTTGCAATCTGCGACCAGCAGGAGGCCCTGTAAAAATTGGAAGAGCTTTTCTACTCACTAGTAAATGCCTGACACGGCTACACTCATGAATTTCTACAATTGCATTATCGCCATTCTTGAACATTATAGAATGAAGGGTTTTTTTTTACATACCAAGAGGTGGGGTTGAGGTTAATGATAAACGCTGATCTCATTGGATAGCAGATTAGATTCATATTGTCCCCAGTCTTGATGCTCCTTGTTATATTTTGCGGTCTTTTCATTCATTGTAGATCAAGGAAAACAGTGTGTGTGTGTATGGAAAGTTATAGACGCAGTTTAGGGGTGGTTTCCTGTGTGACGTGTGGAAATTTTGCTCAAAGCGAGAAAACCACGCTGCTTAGAGCTGTTCCGTTTCAATCAAGGAGTTGAGCTCTGATAATTAAGTAACCAGTTCCACCACTCGCTAATCAGCATTGCTGATTTTGAAAACCGGTCAGAGTGGACTGACTATAATAGGTTGATACGTGATTAGATAGGATTGGATAATAACAGTGAGAATCCTGCTGCACAACATACTATTTTAAGAGAAAAGAGAGCACTCCGGATTGCTTTCATTTGTTTGTCTGACTATATCGGGACTTAGCTGCTGATTGATGCGGTTCTGGTAAACGCATATGTACATTGAAAACTCTTCATGATCAGCGTTGTCGCTTCATTCTCTGTGCTATGGCACCTCGGAGTTGCTCTGATGGGTGGTCTCTCAGAATTCTTTGGGTTATCAATAAGACTGCACGCAGGTGGGTGGAATACGAGTATTTGCCAGAGAGAATGCAGTGTGAAAACCTCGAAACATGTTAGTGCACCTTCGAGTGATTGGGACCAGACCCTCGGTAGCAAAGTAGGCACAACTGGCACTTTCCTAAAAGTTGTTCTGTTGTCGTCGGGCTGTTGGAAGTTCTTCCCCACTTGAACTGAAATTGTAAAGCAGAATATGCTAAAGAGGGGGCGATAAACTTAAGTTTTTGAGGTCGTGAGGCGGCAGTAGCCGCTCTGGAGCGCCGCTAAGTTATAATAGTTGTACTACTGGTCTCACACTCAGCGGGTTGATGACCATTTTCAAGCCTCGAAATGCCATCACAGTGGAGATGGTGTTGGCTCAACTGCATTAAATTCGTATTAATTTGTTTCCAAGTGTTGCTGGCTCCTCGACTTTAGCGGACTCCCAGACTGTTGCTCTTGATTTTTTTTAAAAAAAAAAGGAGCATAAAGTCTTAAACTTGTTTGTGCCATTCCTTATGTTGTCTAAAATGCCCCTTTTTGATTGGTATAGTTTCTAATTACTTGTTCTCCTGCACCTTGGAAAGCGAAACTCCGTTCTGTGTACTTCCCTTGGTTTTTTTTTCTGCATGGTTCTGGGTCCATGTAATCCCTTCTAAGCACATGTCGGTGTTTGCAAAGAGGAATACTTAATATGTCTGCAGGATTAAATTAAATATTCAGTTTATAAACTTGAAACATTTTTGAGCTACATTTGAAGCAAGTGTTTCATTTCTAGTTCTGCATCACAAATGAGACTTCTGTTTTTTTATTTTATTGGCTGCAGCCACATTATAGGTAAATGGTTAACTTGCTTGAGACTTTTGAGCCATTGAAAATGAACCTGCAAGAACCTTGACTCTCAACATTAAATTTAGAGTGCACTTAACAGGGTAGGGTAGAGAGTCTGTGGAATTCTTTGCTGCTGAGACTGGGTTACGATAAGGAATCCAAGGGCTATAGCAAAAGGCAGGATAGTGGACTTCTAGACTATCAGCCATAATCTCATTGAATGGTGGATCAGACTCTAGACTGGCCTACTTTCACTCCAATGTCTTATTCTATCTGTCATCGTTTCCAATATGAATCATAGCTCCTGGAATCCTCCCCTCTCATTCCAAGTTGTCCTCCACCTTGGCAACAAGCAGGCAAAACAGCCTTTGAATGGCATGGAACAACACTTATTCCCATGATTATGCTGTCTGATATCATTGGAACATTTGTTTTCACTACTCCCCAACCCATTTCTGTACCACAGTGGCATGGATGGTTGAATCCAGAAAATAGACTGTGCTTTTATCCATGTGAGCAACACAAAAATCTTGAGACTTGCATGCGAACAGGACCAAGAACCCTGTAGTGTTGCACATTGAGTCCCCTTTACCTGACTGACTCACAATCAGGGATTTGTACAGCCAGTTGGTTTCTTACTGTGAAATCCAGGCCATTAATGTCTGCTGAATTCTTACTGTCAAATGAAGTGGTGGCATACAGGGCTTAAGCACATTTGGATGGTAGAAGTGGTTGTGGGAATGGGTATAGTCTTGAACTAAGTCAGGATATTTGCTTACAATCATTATCCAATAGATTTTGCAGTCTAACATATCCTTATAGATGTTGGGTTAGTTATGATGCCATTAATAGTTGAATATTGTGATGCTCTCTGTCCAGTCAGACATGTCCAAATGTCAACACAGACTTCATAAGCAATTGGAGGACTAGTGTTGTCCATACTACTGTATGGTAGTGTCAAGAAGAACCTGTATGAAAGCAGGTAGGGAAGGATGTGTGAATACAGCAGGACATTTAGGGTATCTGACAAATCATCTGAGTGTCTTGTTAATAGTTCGGTATACTTTAATGACAGTACTGCATTTTGACTCCATGAGATCATGTAGAATCATTTCATTTCAAATGTATTTTTTATGATGGGCTAATCATCTCCAAATATATGTATTATACCTAAAAAGGGGTTTTGTTTTGTTCTCTATTGAACTAACAAGTCTATTCAAATAGCAGTTGAATAATTGATAATTGAAGCTATGTCAACTCTTTTCCAAGGAGTGGTGGGATTGGGGGAGTGACAACCTATTCACTGCAGCAATTTTAGATTTTGTGATGAATGATGAGATTTGGCACAATGGGCCAATTTGGATGTGACCTATTTGAATGTTGCATTGTTGGCTTTGTTTCTATTGAAGTTATCACTATAAATAGACCCATTCAAATTCTAAATTCTTCAGATTTGGAGGATTTTTTTTTCCCACTAGAGAATGGGAAAATGTGTAACCTTACCGAATAGTCAAAGGCATTGTTGAGAAAGACTACTGTTAAAGGGCCAGTCAGTTGTCCAACTCTCTGTGGCTCAAAATGAGCATAAGTCGAGAGTGTCCTGTTTTATTTTTACAACTAAAGAACCTCCTGAAAAATATCAGTTCCAACTAGATTTTGCAGAGAGGGGGAAAAAAAACATGTTATTATTTAGGACCTTACTTATCTATCTTAGATCATTTTCATGAAAAAAGTATATATTTGAAATTTTAAAGCCATCCTAGTTAACTGACTCATACTGAACTATTAATCTAGAAGTTTAGACTAATGTTACCTGGAGATGGGTTCAAAACCCACTATATCAGCTTGTGGAATTTAAGTTCAATTTATAAATCTGGAATATAAAGCTTATCTTAGTAAGGGGCACTATGAAGCTCTCCTCAATTGTGAAAACATACCTGAAAGCAATCTATCATACTTACCTGGTGTGGCCCACACATGATTGCAAATGACAGCAATGTGGTTGACACACAAACTACTCTCTGAACTGGCTTTGTAAGCCATTCAATTCAAGGACCATCTGAATGGGGCCATAAATATTGACATTACCAGTGATTCCCATATCCCTTTCAAGATTTTTCCATTTAAAAAAAAAAATCTGGAATATATGAATGCACTGTAAAACTGTTTGGTGTCTCTTCCAAAAAAAAGTGTGAAGATTGGATTGGAGGCTGTGGAAACAACCATTCAAAACTTCTATGCTGCAACCCCAAATGTAAGATGCACTTGAAGGGAATACCAGTGTTGTAGTTCTGTAGTCTGTTCTGTTGTAAAGACTCTATCCCAATAAAGGATTGGAATTTTACTTTCAATATTCTGTTAAAGTAACTCTTTGAGACGGCTTAGGAAATCCCTGATGGACTTGACCTGTAAGCCTGTTTTGCTTTGTCCTGGAGATTGAACTCTGTGGTAGCCAGGAATATAAAACTCTTAGAGTCATAGATATGTACAGCATGGAAACAGACCCTTCGGTCCAATCTGTCCATGTTGACCAGATATCCCAACCCAATCTAATCCCAGTTTACATTATTACCTTTATTTACCAATGGCATCAATGTTACACTGTAACATAAATACCTTCAAGTCAGGCTTGAGCTAAGGTTTTAAAACCATTAGCAGAGTAGTGGCAGCAGCTTTTATGCCTCAGAATAGCCTGAGACAGCTCTTTATTGTTGCAAACAAGCTGTCTTTATACAGAAATTGGTATTAAAATTATAAAAACACCACGTCCTTAATCAGATAAGCAGCAATAAAATGGCAAAAGTTTGTAGAGGAAGAGAAACTCATTGACAGGTCTGAGTATGCTTGACTTATTAAGCTATGTGCACAAAATGGGAACCCTGATCAAGCCAAGCCAAATGGCCAATTGCTTTTGCTAGATAAGCTTCCCTTTTAACAGTACTTCATAATCGGAGACTAGTCTAAACCATGTGGAAAAGGTCATGAGGTAGCCTCATTCAGGTAACATGCCCAGTTGTCCAGTATCTTTGTCCTACAAAATGACTTTTTTCTTTTTAAAAAATCTTAGATTCTGACAATGCAAATTTAAATTCATTACATTCCCAGATCTTGAACTCCAGGGAACAACACGCATGTGTGTCTGTCTCACATACATCAACATCTTCCAACTTTCTTACTACGTCAGTTTCAGCCTTTGTTTTCCAAGCTTCTAAGGGTAATGTGACATTCACATTCCAGAACAGTCAAAATTAGGGAGCTGAGCTTCATTAAATTCAAATCTGCTCAGTGTGGTATATCTGCAAATGTATCAGGATTGTTCTATTCTATGCATAATCCACTCAGCTTATTAAATTACAAGTTATTTTCCTGTTGAGTATGAGATTTGTTAAGAGTCTTCGATCTAAACCAGAAGCTCAGTTATCCAACATCCCACTGTGAAATAAGTGCAGCTTCCAGCCCCCAGGGTGAGAAGGAAGTACTGCCACACATTCCTCAAATGAACAAATATTATCACTTTATCCATTGACACTAAGAACAGATGTCCTTAATTCCTCTAAACAAATGCACACCCCCTTCCCTCACCCGGTGGTTAAGTGCTTTCCTACATCTCCTGTAGCAGATGTGTAAGGCTTCAAGCTTTCTCAACCCCTCCGTAATGTTGGAAAGGGCTAAAAGAAAACTGAAGTGTTCTACATTTGGCCTTGTGCATGGTTTATCCCATCCTAATATTTATATCAATCAATGCTTGGTATGTCTTATTTTTGATCAGTGGATGTTATGCCATTCCTATCAATCTGATCTTGAATTTGATATCTTACAGTTCTTCAGTTATGCAGAGCAGTGCTTAATCAGCTTGTAGAAGAGACACCATTAAACAGCAGTCAAGTTGAAGATGTTAAAAGAATTGACAAAAAATTATTGATCTTCACCTGGTTTGGAAGAATGAATACTACTTATGAAAGAAGTAGTGTTCAATATGGGTGTAAACAGCAAGATAACCTAACTACTGCACAGTTTAACTCAACCAAATTCAACCAGATAGAAATTACCAGCAAAGGACCTTCCAAGTATCCAATTACATTAGAAGATCATTCTACACAATGTACTGAGTGGAACTGCAGCCAGCATTATCTGAACAAATTTAACCAAGATCATTTTGAGCATCATCATGAGTGTGTAGCTATCAATCATTTCAGCTGTCATTGTATGATTCCAAAACGTTCAATATCTCCATCAGAATGGAACAAGATGATGACTAATAGAGAAGATCACAATTCTACTGATAGCGAAGAGTGGGAGGACTCGGAGGAAGATTCTGAAATAGTATGTAGCAGTGATGATTCACTTAGTGATGTGAGTGATCAAGAACTGAATGAAGTGCCCTGGAAATCTTCCTTCAATGCAGACCCTGATAATCTTTTGAACTTCACAGCTTGTCTTAGCAGCTCTTCTACAAAAAGGAAAGCAAGTTTGGATTTGAATACACAGGGTTTACTAGATTGTGAGAGTGGAAGAAAAAGCTTAATCAAAGTAAAATTCTCAACTTTACAAAAACCAGTACATTTTAGATACTACTGTATACCTGACACTGGAGAAAATATCAGATTTTGTATAAGGAAAGTGTCGGCAAAATCTGTAAAAGGAGAGGACAACAAAGTGGAAAAACCATCTGTTAAGAAGGTAGGTCATCTCAATAATGCCTGTCTCTTGATCACTCTCTACTTATCCGCTCCAACAGCTTTCTAACTGTCTTTGGTTTCATTACAAAGGAATGTACAAACAGAAAATGCAGGAAATACTAAATTGGGCAGCATCCATGGACTAGGAAATAGTTTAATGTTTCAAATTGCTGGTATTTTATTATTACCTCACTTATTTTCCATCAGCTTCCCTTTTTTTTTGTCGTTTAGTCACTTGTAGTTCCTGTCGTGCTCATGTCGCTCGACTTGTAATTGAGAGGCACAATGATTTGGGGATACTTCAAATGCAAGCGTAGTAATGAGTGAAATTTAAACTCTATTAGTAAAATTTTCCAAATGAACATTGGTGACTTTCATGGTAATCATTATGATCCTTATTTTTTTTTTAAAAAGTAAAACCCATGTGGTTCACCAATGTTTTCTTAGTGCAGGAAATCTGTCATCCTTGACTGGTCTGGTCTGCGTGTGATTTCAAGCACCTGACAATGTGATTTAACACTTAAGTACCCTCTGAAATTCCCTACTGAGTGACTCAATTCAGGGAGAACAAGGGATAGGCAACAATTATTGTCCTTGCCAATGATGCCCACATCACATGAAAGAGTAAAGGAGACAAAAACCCTTTCTCCTCCCCACTTTATCTGGTTTTGTAATTTGCCTTAAGTATTTATCTCTGTCTCCCATTCTGATAGTCTGTTAGCTTGAAATATTTTGATGCTGCTCATCTTGATGAGTATTCTTATCTTTGCAGTTTTTTTTAATGTTAAGCTTTTTTCAAAAAAAAAAATCCTCTTGTGTCCACCTAATTGTTCTGCACAACTCTTTTATGTGGTCATTTTACCTTCAAATCTGTAAAGGGTCAAGGCTGTATTACAGAAGGAGGATCTTCTTGAAGCCTACTTCTAGTCTCATCTTGACTTCAAAACACTATTCATAGGCCATTCTAAGTTTATTGGACAATTTCTCTGCTCTAACCATTCAGCCTGTCTTTTCTATACCTGATCTCTGCAAGGACAACTCAGCTAATTCTACTCCCATGCCTCTTCTGTAGCACTAATAATCTTTTACCTTCAGATAATTGTCCAGTTCTTTCTTTAAGTATATCTTGACCACACACAAACAGTGCATTCTGGGTCCTAACCATCTCCTGTGTAAAATGGTTTCCCTTGTGTTACCTCTGCTGCTTCTATTCTTAAATATTGATGTCCTTTGGTTCTTGATGCTACTTCCAATGGAAACTGATAATCCCTATATATTGTTCTAAAGTCATGATTTTTGAACATCTCTGAACAAATGGGAGAAACTGAAGACTGCAGATGCTGGAGATCAGAGTCCAGAGTGTGGTGCAGCATTCTCCTGCCTGACCTGCTGTGCATCTCTAAGAAAATACCGTATTCTCTACATTACAAATAGCTGAGGTGGTTTTGTTTAATCTAGCCTTCTAATTCTGTCATTATTTTTGTAAAACCTTTCTGCACACTAACCAATACCTTTTTTTAAAAATATATATCCTTTCAAAACTTTGGAACTCCGGGTTTGACATCAGTAGAGGCCAGATCAGTATTTTGTTGGGATTCTTCATAATCTTAGTTTTTAACACCTTGTGCAATTATTCATAAAGCCTAGGATTGCATGCTTTAGTAATCACTTTATCAACCGTCCTCTTTAACAACTTGCACCCAAAAATCACTGTCTGATTACTCTTGGTCTCCCTTAGAAATTGACCCATTATTTTATGTTGACTCTTCTTCATCTGTACCATGTTCAAATGTTCCACCTTTATCTTAAACTTATTATCCTCGATGTTCATAATACTTCCAATTCTTTTGCTCATCTAGAAATTTTGAAACGGTGCTCTGTAGACTCTCTCTCTCTCATAGGAGAAAGTGATGACTTCAGATGTTGGAGATCAGAGTCAAAAAGTGCAGCACTGGAAAAGCACAACCGGTCAGGCAGCATCTGAGGAGCAAGAAAATCCATGTTTCAAGCATGAGCTCTTGAGGAATCATTCTCATAGATCAAGAGGAAGAGTGGAGAAAGTGAGGTCTGCAGATGCTGGAGATCAAAGTTGAAACTTTATTGCTGGAACAGCACAGCAGGTCAGGCAGCATCCAGGGTACAGGAGATTCGACGTTTCGGGCACAGGCCCTTCCTCCGGAATCAAGAGGAAGAGTGGCTGATCTTTGCAGTTACAGTTGACCTTTCTTTTTGTCATTTCTATCCATGATGTTACTGTCCCTTTTTATTCCATGCATTTTGACTTTCCTAAGAAGCCTATTAAGTTGGCCTTTAGCAAAAGCTTTTTGAAAGTCCATGTTACCACAAGCAAAAATGTAATCAAATTATTCCAAATGTGAAACAAGTGTTATTGGAGAATCTGAGCAAGTCCAGCAGCATTTGCAGAGAGAAATAATTTAATGCTTTTGAGTCCAGTGATCCTTCTTAAGACCAGAGTATAATCGAGAAAATAGTATTTATGCTGATGACAAGAGCTGGGGAAGTTGGGGGTGGGGGTTGGAGGAGTGAAGAGATAGATGGAGATTAAGCCCAGAGTGAAAAAGAAGAAAAAGTGCAAGTACACAAAGGGATATTTGTTTGTAAGTCAAGGGAGAAAATAAATTTAGGCTATAATAGGACTGAGTGGGTGAAAAAGGGTTGGCTTTGCTGAAAGCAATTCATATCATAACAGGACTTGGAATATGGGGATGGGTAAAAGATGTGGAAGTAGGTGGTCCAGCTGTAAAGTTATTGAACTTGATATTGAGTTTTGAAAGCCACGAGGTCACCAAGTGGAAGATGAGATCCTCTAGCTTACACTCCGCCTTGGATCACTGCAGCAGGCTGGAGACATATATTTGCATGGAAACACGATGGTGTAATAAGTGAGTCAGTTGAAAGCTCAGAATCATTATTACGGACAGAACATAGGTACTCTGCATAATTGTTAGCCAGTCTGCATTTCACTCCTCCAGTGTAGAGGAGACCACATTGTGATCAGCGAATACAGTGGTCTCCTGGATGACCACTTTGTGGAGCACTGACTTAGTCTGTAAAAACTGTGTTCGTCACTTACAATGTGGTCTCCATGCTGATTGTTTGCAAGGCTGGTTGAGCACCTCAGAACAGTATTTGCACCATTAAATATTATTCAACTACTATAAATCATTTTGTAAATAAGCTGGGCTGTATTGAGAATTATGCCAAAACCAATTTAAGGTCATCAGCTGGGTTTAGTATGATGTATTTGTATGATTCAGTAGCAATACATATTCTCAGGACTCTGTTTTATCTATTCAAAACAAATTTGTACATGTGTTTGATTTTTAAACTGTTTAGGTCAGCAAGTTTCAGAAATTTACATAGCATTTCACTCTTTAAGAGAGTTTACTTATTTTTGCTTTTCTTTTTTCAGGTCAGATTTTCTCCTTTCGTTGAAGTTCACAAAATGGTCACATGGTCCTTCGCATCAAGGGAAGCGCGCAAGGGCAAATGGATGCAGATAGCTCTTGACAGGATGAGATTTCTGGACAGAATTCAAGCTACAGAGGAGGCTATTAGTTACTGTTTACAGACAAATCACAGGAACAAAATATTGGAAAGAAATTCACAGCTATGCTAGATTTGAGGAATCCTTACCAGTACTTAGTCGCCAAAATACTTCATGGATATACTCTCTAAGTGACAGTTAAGCACATGATTTGCTGGTTACAGTACGGAGTAGGAATGACCAGGACCATTCAGTACAGTGAGATTTGCATTAATCATATTTCCACATAAAACTTGAATTTTTGTCAGAGAGACCACAATTTCATTAAGTATTTGTTCAGGGCCACAAAACTCAGTATGTGAATGATATTCTGGAATACATTTATGATCCAGCTGAGCTTCTGCAGATTTGTCTGTTTGGGAAGGCATTTCTGCTCAACTGGTATGGGTGCATAGGAAGGGAGCATGAAGTGCTGATCATTACTTGGGTAAGTTGGCAAATCCTGTATTTTTAATTAAACCATTTAATTATGGTAAAGAACACAGACAGCATTATCTTGTTTGAATAGTAAGGGGTGGAAAGAAAATGATAGCAAATCCTCAATTAAATTGCAACAATTGCAGATGTAAAAAAAAAGTGGGTATCTGAGCACTGTGGTGTAGGCAACAAATTCTCCAGTTGTTTTGGTCCATGTATGATTAATGCAGAGCAATGACCTTACATTAAATTGGCAGTCTAATTATAATCTAGTAAAACTTTTGAATAGTTTATTCAACATAATGCCATGGCGAATATTGAAGTAAGTGTTAGTGATTGTTGCTTTTGCTTTTTTGCTACTCAATCTTGCTGAAACAAATTGCCTGTGGAAGAATAAATTAAGTATCTGAAGATCTTGTGTTGCAGTGGTAGGCCCCTTTCTCTGATTCAGGTGGCTTGGTTGCAATACCAATCTGCTTTAAAGCTGTGTAGTACCATCTGTGAGCAAGTTGATTTTGAAAATGTTTGCTTAAATGAAGTGCTGTTACAGGTGCCTCCTAAGACATGAATTGGTTGTTTTCTCCATACTTTAAGAGTTCCTGGTTTTGTTGCAGTAGTCATTGAAACAAAACCGCTCTGAATCTGCATCCTTTCAAGCAGACCAGCAAGAGATTGTGCTTGAACTGTTTGCTGAAGTCACTTGGTACTACCTGTACAGATCACTGTTGTTGATCTCTACAGATTGTTCATAGCTATTTGAGGAAATTTCTGCACTTGAAGTTCAAGTTTCTGTAGGCAGTAGGTGCTTATAATGGTGCACTGAGTCCACAGCAGCAGGACTTCAAATTAGTGCACAACCACTCTGACTGAAATAGCTTTGGCACACAAAGGTAGCATTGGAAGATTTGGGTAAAAATATCTCATGGTGTTTTATGTGGTCATAATCAAATCTGAGTGAAATACTATATTCTCACATTGAAGGTTTTATTGTATCTTGTGTAAATTGTACAAAACTAATGTTTTGATTTTCTATATTAAATATTGCTTTCATGTTTTTGTTCTGATCAACCTTGCTGTTGTGTGTATTTGTCTCTGCAAATGGAATATTTTGAACATGTACTCCTTTAAAAAATTAGTAGGCCAGCATACTGAAGCAGTAGTTAAGAGGGAAATGAGGAACCCATTTTTGTTTCCATTAATCATAGTCCTTGCTTGAGTCCACAAATGGTTACAACAAAACAACAACTAAGTAATGTAAAGCATTGCTAAATGTTTTTTGTGAAAGGTATATGTTACAGCTGTTGGGTATTTCTTTAGATTTAGCATTCATGGCCTTGCTTGTAGAGGACCATTTGCCTGAAAACAGGAGTTGGTAATGAACCTGTTCTTTACTTTAAAATCAATGTAAATATCTCAAGACCCCAAGATTTTAAATGAGAATCCTTATCAATGTATCTCTCATTATTGCAATAGATCACCAGCTGCCATCTCTTCATTCTGAGAATCTGTTCGAAGTGCTTCTGTGCTTTCTGCAATGAATTTAGCAGGCACATTAATTGATAAGTATTCTGTTCAGAGATTTGTAGTAAACTTGGTCGCAGACACTTGTCATTAAACTGCTTTGAAACCTTTTTTTTTAATTTCTGCATGGCTTTTTGATTCCACTGTCATTTTTGTTCTACTCTGCATCTCTTATGGCCTCAGGCTGACTGATCTTTGCAAATTGTGGTTGAAAATACAGCTCCAAACTTACTAATATATGTTTGTTTGACTTTTTAATGTTGAACACTTTTGAGATAAATGCTCTGAAATATTAATTATTTCAAAGCTTATGTCAAAATAGTTCTATTCAAGACAGATGGCTCAGTGGTTAGCACTGCTGCCTCGCAGCGCCAGGGACCCGGGTTCGATTCCATTCTCAGGCGACTGTCTGTGTGGAGTTTGCACATTCTCCGTGTCTGCGTGGGTTTCCTCCGGGTGCTCTGGTTTCCTCCCACAGTCCAAAGATGTGCAGGTCAGGTGAATTGGCCATGCTAAATTGCCCATAGTGTTAGGTGCATTAGTAGGGGAATGGGTCTGGGGTCATTTACTCTTCGGAGGGTCGGTGTAGACTTGTTGGGCCGAAGTGCCTGTTTCCGCACTGTAGGGAATCTAATCTAATCTAATCTAATCTAATTATTGTTGCATTATTCATTTTAGCTGCTTTTATGCCATTTAAGTTGCAAACATTCATTTTGCCCCAGCCTGCATTCAACAACATCTTGGTGTATTTGTTTAGTGCAAATTGCAGGGATATACAAAAGATTGCAGTTTTATCATGCTGACTTGACACGGTTGGTGTCATTAATGATCTCCGAATCCAAATTGTTGCAGTGCTGACAGAAGCCATTTGTCCCATCATTTTCTGTGCCAGCTCTGAATGTTTTGATTTGGTGCCAAACTCCTGCCTTTCCCCATAACCATACATATTGCAAGTTCATTAAATAGAAATGATAGCTTCTTCAGTGCTGTGATTTAACCCACCTCCAGGCAGTGCATTCCAGATCCAACTATTTATGTAAAGTCTTTGCTCGCTTTGGAATTGCTTGTTTTGACATGACTTTACTGTGTGCCTTCTCATCTTCAATCCTTTTACAAGTAGGAACAATTCCTCCCTCCCAATTTTTCTTCACAGAAAACAATCCCAACTTTTCCAATTAACCCTCGTAACTAACATTTCTCAACATATAACAATTCTCATAAGCCTCTTCCTCACTTTTCTCCAATGCATTTCCTAAAATGTCTCACCCTCAATTCTTTATGGTATTCCAGTTGAGGTCTGACCAGAGTTCTATACAATTCAGCATCGCCTCCCTAATTTTGAACACCCTGCCCCTATTAGTGAAACCGTGGAAACTTTTTTTAAACTTGACTTATCACCTTGAACGATTTATGCATCCAGGTATATCAAAGTCATACAGCATGAAAATAGACCCTTCCGTTCCAACCAGTTCAGGCTGACCATTATTCCAAACTAAACCAGTCACACCTGCCTGCACTTGGCTGTATTCCTTCAAACATTTCTTATTCATGTACTTATTCAAATGTTGCAAGTGTTGTATCTTTACCTGCATCCCATCACTCCCTCCAAAAGTTAATTCCATATACAAACAACCTTTTTTTTAAAGTAGTTGCCCCTCATGTCTTTAAATCTTTCCCTTCACCTTTTAAAAATATGTCCCCTAGTCCTGAAATTCCTCAACCTGTGGGAAAAGACACTTACCATTCATCTTTATCTATACCCCTCATGACCTGATACACCTCTCTAAGGTCACCTCTCAACCTCTCATGCTCCAGTGAAAAATGTTCCAGCCTATTTAATGTCTCCTTAGAACTGAAATTATCCACTCCCAGCAGTACCTTGGTAATTTTTTTCTGAATCCTCTCTAGCTTAATATCCTTCCCCTAAAAGGGTTACCAAAACTGGATGCAGTACTACAAAAAAAGTTTTTTGTACAACCTCAACATTGTCTCAACTCCTATACTCCTCCAAGGTCTGAACAATGAAGTCAAGCATGGTACAGACCTTAACCACTATATCTATATGTGGTACAAACTTCAAAGAATGAAGTACATGAACCCGCAGGTTTCTCTATTCTACAACAATACTCAAGGCCCTCCTATTAATAAGTCCCACCCTTGTTTTACCAAAATGCAAAACCTCACATTACATTTATCCAAATTCAACAACTGTTTGTTCCTGTATAACATTTTTAAATAGTTTTTTTACATTTTACACATTCTTGCATGTTCTTTTCCACCAAAAAAAATCAATGCACACTTCCCCACATTTGAATTTTAATCTACTGTCTATCCATTCACTTCAACTTATGTATTTTTGAGGTTCTAAACTGTCGTCCTCTGTTTTCAATGTTCCCAAGCTTTTAAAAGTCTATGCATACCATATTGGCAACCTTGCCTTCATCAAACTTCTTTCATTGTTCCAAGTTAGACATTTTTAAAATAAATCCTTACTGATTCCCTTGAATTGACCCACATTTTTCTGTGTAGCCATTAATTTAACTTAATCCAGAATAATTGTGGTTGTTGACTTACTTGCTGAGCTGGTAAGTTTGTTCATAGATATTTTGTCACCATTCCAGGTAATGTTGTTTGTGCACCTCTGGTGAAACTTCAACTTACAAGCTCAGCGAGCAAGTCAACAACCTCATCCACAAACTGAGCTGCAAATGTTCACTAATACAGTGTTTCTAGAAGTTTCCTGACTGAAGTTAAAGTGAAATTGCTGGGCTTATCACTATCCTTGTTCAAAAATGGAAAATTGCAAACATTATAACCAGTCTTCTAGCATCATCCGAGGTTGCAAGATTGTTGTCATCGCATTTGCAATTTCTCGTATCTTTTGATATGCTTAGATATATATCATCCACTCATGATACCTTGCCAACTTTAAGTCCTGATAACTTATTCAGTACCACCTCCTTATCAACGTTAAACATATAATGTGACAGAGTTCTGTCCTTTGTCACCGTGGCCTGGACAATATGTAGAAGACAGATGTAAAGTGTTCATTTACTTACTGTCTCAGCCATGTCTCTTACCTCCATGGGTAAATCCCCTTATTCTCCATTTAACACCTTTTTGACTGTTCATGTTCTAACATGGCACTTTTTGATTTCCCTTTTTTATATTGACTACCTGAGATTTTTTTCCATATTCTCTCTTTGCGTCCTTTACTTTCTTTCTCACCTCCCTTCTGAGCTTTCTCTTCTACTCAGGTTCGTTCTCATTGGTATTTATCACAAGAAATGTCCTCGACATACCAACGTTAACTTAATTTGTATCTCCTTTTGATCCAAGGGGCTCTGGAATTTTTGTCCCACCTTCCCCTTTTGAGGGAATATATCTTGATTATGTTCTGGCCATCACATCCATGAAAGTAGCCCATTATTTAGCAGTTGTTTTCCCATTAACCACTGGTTCCAATCTATCATGACCCCATTCCATTTTAGCCCCATTATACTCATCCCTCCACACTTAGAATATTCTTAGTCTGGATTATTCAGTGTTAATTTTGCCATCATCATCCTCTACTTTATGACACTATGATCGCTGTCAGTTAATTTTCTTTGACCCACCTCATTCCCAAGAAGGAAATCCTTCTTTTAGATTGGACTGGATACATACTAGACAGTAATGCAGAGAGTCCGATCTTGTGACTGTGTAGAAAAGCCAAAAAGATGATATTGCAACCTTGGCAGTGATGAAAGAAATAGAGTTAAGATAGCAGCAGTAATACTTCACTGGGATTAAGTGAGTGTAATGGCTGCTGCTGGGGAAAATGCTGAATTTTTCCCTTTGCTGAATTTACTTACTTACAGCTTTTAAAATTTATTTTGTGTAGTAAGAATTCCTAATATAAGCTAATATTCATATACCAGTGTGTCCATGATCCACATTGACCACTACAGCAAACAAGCAGCAAAAATAATACTTATGATCAATCAAGCAATATTTCACTCTGAGATCTGATTGTCTGGTATTACTATCAGCTGGAATCAATAGATTGGGAAAGACAGAAGCTGGATTGCAGTGAGGGAAGAAAGGGTCAAGCAAGAGATACATGTATTTATCAACTGCAGCTTGTCAATCAGAAGACATTGCATGATGAGGGGAAATGGGGTGTTAGAGGACCTTTAAGTAGGAACATACCATTATCTTCAATGGTATCAGTTATGCTGCTTACCATGGCCTCAGCTTTGGTTGCTTCAATAATGGAATAATTAATGGAATACTCTATCAGGTTGAGGATTTGCATGTATTTTCACCCGCTGGTTAGGTGCTTCTACTTGTGTACTAAATTGTCCTGTAGGAAAGTTAAAAATATGTCAGTGAATGTGGTTTGAATGACCGTTTATTAGCTGACAGCATGTGTAAACTTAGAGCTATGTATGAGTCTTCCAATAGTATTAACTATGTGAGGCTAGTGTTACGAAGATGTGGGGTGTACTGTACCTTAAAGAGCTTTAAAGGTAAAGCTACTTGACAGCACCAAGTGCTCTCAATAAAGTAACAATGTAACACTTGGTCAAAAGCTAAATTATCTGGTTGCCTGGAACAGATTCAAATTAGGCCAATCATCTTAAATTATATTCCAAAACACACCAAATTCCAATCCAATTTGAACTGAGTATATTGACAATCTTAAAAGCCAATGACTTAATCCAATGCTTTGAAAGTATAAAACTGAGAAAAATTGAACAGTTGAGAGGAGAACTGCCAAGCCAATGACATCTGTACACTGCCCAGAAAATAGCTCTTTTAAAAGATATCTTTATCAATCAGTAACCAGTGAAGCTGTATCGCCAAGTAGAAGAGAAGACGACCAAAATACAGAGTATAAGAAAAGCTGCCTGGTTTTGAGATAAGACATTTTGTTTTGTAAATCGTAATCAGGAGTTTTATTGGACTCTTCTTATAGAAGGGAAGGTAGGTTAGGGTAAGGGCTTGTAAAACTTGTTAGTTAATTATTTTCTGTTATAATTTAAGAAATAAAGTTGCTAATTTTTACTTTAAATAGTTCTTAGCCACTTGAATTTTATAGATTACTGCACAAGATAAATCTTTTCTGTATTGCTGGTTTTAAATTAAGCAGGAGAGTTTACCCATGCCATAACAGTTTGGGGGCTCATCCAGGATTTCAACTGGATAAGACAGATTTGAATAGATTAGTGAAGGTAGTAAAGGAGACTCCAAGACGAGCTGCAAGAGAATCCACAGCGTAGGTAGGGGCTGGGTTTGGAGTTAGTGCCTGATCTCTGCAAAGAATTTGCCTCTGTGGGTAAAGTTTACTCAAAGAATGGGAGAGAAGGACAAGAAGTTTTAATTTTTGAGAGATACAGGAGCTACAGTCACTGAGAGTAAGGGATGAGCGAATATGCACTCTTCCTGATCTGTTACCCAAGAGTGTGGTAATTTGTGGGATAGATGGACAGAAATTTAGCATTTCCCTATGTAAGATGAGGTTGGAGTGCCAACTCAAGATTGGGAAAGTTAGTGTGAGTGATTGACATAGTGTCAGTTCCAGGAATTCAGTTTGTTCTTGGGAATGATTTGACAGACTCCAAGGTGGTAGTGACACTCCTTGTTGTGGAGAAACCCAAGGAAGACCAAAAAACTGAGGGGTTAAAACAGAAATATTCTGGTATTTTCCCAGACTGTGCGGTAACCAGATAGATCCCACTATCATAAGTCGCAGCATGAAGTGAAAAGTAAAGAGAAAGATGGAGTTGAGGTTCAGTTAGTGGATACCCTGTTTGATGTAATGGTGCAGGAAAGACCTGAACAGGCAGAAGTGTTTAGTCTTGAAAGGCTAATGGACTTGCAGCAACAAGACCAGATGATAAAAGATATATGTGGCTGTGTACCCTGAAAAGGAGGCAGAGAATATTTCAGAGGGTTATTATCTGAAAGGTAGAATCCTAAGGGTGAAATGGAGACAATGACAGGTTATTGCAGAGCAGAAATAGGCTGAAGTACATCAGTTTGTGTTGATGGTGGCATACAGACAGGTGGTGTTACGGGTAGCACATGAACTACCTTTGGAGATCACCTGGGGTACAAAAGACTCCGGCTAAGGTACAAAAACGTTTTTATTGGCCTAGAATGCACAAGGATGTGCCATATTTGCCAAATGGCAGGTATATCACAGGCAGTGGTTGGCATGGTGGCACAGTGGTTAGCACTGCTGCTTCACAATGCCAGAGACCCGGGTTCAATTCCCGCCTCAGGCAACTGTCTGTGTAGAGTTTGCACATTCTCCCCATGTCTGTGTGGGTTTCCTCCAGGTGCTCTGGTTTCCCCCCACAGTCCAAAAATGTACAGGTTAGGTGAATTAGCCATGCTAAATTGCCCATAGTATTATTTGAAGGGGTAAATGTAGGGGAATGGGTCTGGGTGGGTTGTTCTTCAGAGGGTCGGTGTGGACTAGTTGGACCGAAGGGCCTGTTCCCCACTGTAAGTAATCTAATCTAATCAGTAATAAAACCAGTACCTTTGTTCCCAATTCCCACATTTGAAGAACCTTTCACGTGGGTTATAATTGATTGTGTAGGTCCCCTCCTGAGAATTAAAAGTGGGAGTCAGTACTTATTAACCATAATGGACAAATCTACCGATTTCCAGAGACAATTCCATTATGGAGTATTAAGGCAAGAAAGGTGGTAGAGAAGTTAGTAGCTTTCCTCACATGGTATGAGCTACCCCGAGAGATTCAGTTGGACCAAGGGTCAAATTTTGCTGCTAGGGTGTTGAAGGAGGTTAAAGATAGCTTAGGTACATAGCACTATAAATCCAGTGCATACCATCCTGAATTCCAGGGGCCATCAGAAATTGAAGACCTTACTGAGAGCATACTGTCAGGACTACCTGAATGATTGATTAGGATAAAGGTATCCCATTTGTCTTGTTTGCCATTAGAGATGTCCCAAATGAATCTACTCAGTTTACTCCCTATGAGTTAATATTTGGGTATGAAGTGAGAGGCCCTTTGAAATTAATTTCAGAAAAATTGACTGGGCCGAAGTTGAAGATCTCACACATGGATTATGTATCGAAGCTGAGGGAGAGACTAAATAGAGTAGGTGAGTTAGCTAAACAACACCTAAAGGGGCTCTGGATCAGTGGTGCTGGAAGAGCACAGCAATTCAGGCAGCATCCGAGGACAGGCAAAATCGACGTTTCGGGCAAAAGCCCTTCATCAGGAATAAAGGCAGAGACCCTGAAGCGTGGAGAGATAAGCTAGAGGAGGATGGGGGTGGGGAGAGAGTAGCATAGAGTACAATAGGTCAGTGGGGAAGGAGATGAAGGTGATAGGTCAGGGAAGAGAGGGTGGAGTGGATAGGTGGAAAACGAGCTGGGCAGGTCGGACAAGTCCGGACAGGTCAGGGGATCGAGTTTCTGGAGGTTAGAAGCTAGGATGAGGTGGGGGAACGGGAAATGAGGAAACTGTTGAAATCCACACTGATGCCCTGGGGTTGAAGTGTTCCGAGGCAGAAGATGAGGCGTTCTTCCTCCAGGCATCTGGTGGTGAGGGAGCGGCGGTGGAGGAGGCCCAGCACCTCCATATCCTCGGCAGAGTGGGAGGGGGAGTTGAAATGTTGAGCCACGGGGCG
>NC_057725.1:33373524-33384166 GCF_004010195.1 Chiloscyllium plagiosum
TTGAATCTGTAGTCTGTACTGTTTGTCCTGTTCGGGTCCGAACTCTGCTGGTTTAAAGGTGGGCCGGAGTCCGTGTGGGATGAGTTGGTTACGGAGACAGGCACTGAGGAAGCAAATGTGGCTGTGATAGCGAGTTTGTTTCAGGACATGGGGGGCACAGTGTAGAATGGAGCAGGTGGCAGATAAAAGCTCTGAGACTCTGATATTTTCCCAAGAGGATGACGTGTTCGTACTGTTACCAGTGATGAGAGATCCCTTCAAAGCCAGGTTTAATGAGAAAAAGTTGAGTCAGGTGAACTACCTAGTAAGGATGCCAGATAGAAAAAAAAAGGTATTGAGTATGTCATGTGAACATGTTGAAACATTATACTAGAAACAAAGAAGTAGAGAAATAGATGTTAGTTACTGCCCCCACAGAGTGAGGAATCTAATCCAGATGATATGGATTTTGATGTGCCTCAAAATAGATTACAAAATGATGAGGACCTTGTGGAGTTGGATAAGTTAGTAAGCTGTCTGTCTCAGAAGCATAGAACACAGTTGAAAGATTTGTTACTACAGTATAAGGACATATGTAAAAATCAGATGGGGAGGACTAATACTATTGTTCATGAAGTAGATGTAGATAAAACTGCTCAGATAAAACAACACCCCTTTCAGCTTAATCCTCTTAAAGCCAGACAGGTCCAGGTGGAGGTGGAGGCTATGCGCGAGGAGGACATTATTGAACCAGGCCAGAGCGAGTGGAGTTCGCCGATCATCTTAGTTCCCAAACGGGACGGGACTCAATGACTTTGTGTGGACTATCGGAAAGTCAATGCCGTTACAAAATCAGACTCCCTACCCAATTCCTAGATTGGTGAACTGTACTGAGAAAGTCAGACAAGCCAGTTACATCACCAAGTTGGACTTAATGCGTGGTTACTGGCAGGTACCTTTTATCAGAGACAGCGAACGAAATTCTAACCCCAAATGGGCTATATCAGTTAAAGTGATGCCCTTTGGAATGAAGAATGCACCCGCCACATTCCAAAAACTCATGAACAGACTTGTGACTGGGTTAACAAACTGTGCAGTCTATTTTGATGATGTAGTGATCTTTAGTTAGTCCTGGAAAGATCACATAGTACAGTTGGCAGAGCTCTTTGCATGACAACAAGAAGTAAAACTGGTGATAAACTTAAATAAAACTGAACTCGCGAAAGCAGAGGTGACGTTCTTGTGACATAACATCATTCATGGAAGGTTGACCCCATGGAACGCAAGCATGAAAGCCATCAAGGAATTTCCACAACCAACCTCAAAGAATGAGGTGTTTCAATTCTTAGGATGCAGCAGATTCTATTGTACGTTTGTTCCAAACTTCAGCAGTGAGGTGGCACCATTCACCGATTTGCCGAAGGGAAACCCAATGTTTTGGTGGACAGAACAATGCCAAAGGCATTTGACATTTGAAAGCAATATTAACCATGGCACCAGTTTTAACTCCACCAAACTTTTCAAAACCTTTTAAAGTCACCAGTGATATTAGTGACATTGGATTTGGAGCTGTACTCCTACAGGAAGATGAGAATGAGATTGAACTGCCAGTTGGTTTCTTTTCAAAGAAGATCAGCATCCACCAGAGGAAATCCTCCACGATTGAAAAAGAACTATTGAGTTTGGTACTGGCCTTACATCGTTTTAATGTGTATGTCACGAACAATGTGTCAGAGACAGTTGTGTACACAGATCACAATCTGCTTACATTCTATGAACACTTTAGAGACAAGCATATGAGACTATTTCGTTGGAGTCTTATGTTGCAGTCTTTTAATTTAAAAATCATACACGTTGTGGTTTGGAAGAATGTAATCGCAGATGTGCAATTGCGAATTTAACTGATAGAGTTTAGATAAGATTTGTCTTTATTTAATGTTGTATCTTTCCAGGTATATGGAAAGAAGTTAAGGTAAACTTATATTAAAGTTATCTGTATGTTAGTTTAATGTGTTTAAAAAATATAGAGAAAAAGCCATATTTTCATTATGATGGTTCAATTTTTCTTAAGGGGGAAGGTGTTATGGTGATTCAGATATACCGAACCTTTGAGAGTTAAAAGCTGGTAGAGCTACTTGACAGCACTAAGTGTCCTCAATAAGATAACAATGTAACACCGGGTTGAAAGCTAAATTGTCTGGTTGTCTGGAAATGACAAAACAGATTCATATTAGGCCAATCAGTTTAAATTATACCCTGAAAAATACCAAATTCCAATCCAGTTTGAATTCTGTATATTGACAATCTTAAAAGCTGATGACTCAATCCAAAGGTTTGGAACTGTAAGACTGGAGAAAATTGAACAGTTGAGAGGAGCACTGCCAAGCCAACAACATCTGAACACTTCCCAGATAATAGCTCTCTTAAAAGATGCCTTAATCAATCAGTAACCTGTGAAGCAGGATCCTCAAGAAGAAGAGAATAAGACCAAAGTACAGAGTAGAACAAAAGCTGCCTGGTTTGGGATAAGACATTTTGTTTTATAAATAATAATGAGGAGTTTTATCAGACTAGTGTTATAGAAGGGAAGGTAAAAGATAGATTACAGTAAGGACTTGTAAATAGTTGTTAGTTAATTACTCTGTTATAATTTAAGAAATAAAGTTGTTAATTTTTAATTTAAATATTTTTTTGGCCACTCAAATTTTACAGATTACTGCACGGGATAAATCTTTTCTGTTGTAAATTAAGCAGGAGAGTTTACCCCATGTCATAACAATGGGTTGATATTATGAATGTGAAATATGAGCTGTTGTTAATAGAAATTGTTGACTGTGAAGAGAGAAATGAATTGAGCAGCATGTATGGCTAGTGGTTGATTTTTATGCATGTGGCAATTGAAGATGTTTTTATTGACCTTGACCTAGCACAATTGCAACATTTAAAAGGCATCTGGATGGGTATGTGAATAGGAAGGGTTTGGAGAGATATGGGCTGGGTACTGGCAGGTGGGATACTGTCAAGGATACTGTGTCCTTGGTTTGTGTCAGAGGGGTTGTAAAACAGTCTGGGTTCCAAAATGACCGGTTTGATACAGAGATGAAAAAGGTATTGGGAGGCCTTTTTGTTTATATGTAACCAATGATTTTATGTTTTAGAAGTGACCTGTAGAATGAAAGGGGAGTGGTTAGTCCTAAAAAGCTGAATTCTTGTTGTGGGTCAGTTCAGCATTAGGCTAAATGGAAACAGGCTGCTAGACTCTTTCTCCTTCTGCCCTACTAACTTCGACCGATAAGCCTTTGTTTCATTTTTGCTCTGTGTTTAAGGGGTTTGCTTCTGGGACTGTTGCACTAATTTTTCAGAACAGCATTATTAAGTCTGGTTTGGATAGTCTGCAGTCTCTGGGTATTCTATACTCTGTTTTTTGTGTTTCATTCCATAATTTTGTGAATAAAGTTTTGCCTCTTTTAAAACCTGGTAGTCAACCTAACTAACTTACTCCAGGTAATTTTCACTGTACACTTACCAAACAAATTGCAAAGTTATAGTCTGGGTTGCCTGTTCAAGAATGTTGTGAGTGGTCTGGCCTAGTCCATAACAGACTGGGGGACTTTGCAGGATTTAAACAGCGAGTGGTAGATGCTAGTGTCTTTATATCAGATGTTGATTTGATTGGGTAGACAAAGCTTGGGATAGCAATGGCTCTTTCAGTCACCAAGAGTTTTCTGGAGGTGGACGAGATGACTTTGGAAGTTCTACAAAAGGTGAATAAGATAAAGCTGCAGGAATTAGCAGACAAGTTGGGAGTGGAGCTGCCTCCTTCTGTGAGGAAAGGAGAGATAATTATAGTAGTAGCCCCGCATTTAAATTTGCTGGAAACACCATCAGATCTATAGAGATGGCAAGAATTCAATTGCAAATGAAGCAGCTTGAGTTAGAGGTGAGAGCTGAAGAAAGGGCAGTAGGAATGAAACAGTTTGAGTTATGATTAAAAGCAGAAGAGAAGGAGAAAGGGAGAGCAGCAGAACAGAAAGAAAAGGAGAGAGCAGCAGAAGAGAAAGAAAAGTAATGATGGGCTTTAGCAGAAGACAAAGAAAAAGAGAGATAATTTGAACTTCAAAAACTGACACTTAGAAAGGAAAGTCAGCTTAAAAGACTGGAGATAAAGGCTGAGGGTAGGCTTAGTGAGGAAGAGAGTGAGGATGAGCAGGCCCTTGGTATTCAGAAGTCTCGTGAGAAACAGTTTAAGTATGTCCAAGCATTGCCTAAATTTGAGAAGGATGTGGAAGTCTTTTTCATCTCATTTGAAAAAGTGGTTAAACAAATACAGTGACCAGTGACCATGTGGGTTTTGTTGATCCAAACAAAACTTGCAGGTAGGTCTAGTGAGGTCATTCCATCACTGTCAGGGGAGGTATTGGGGAGTATGAGGATGTGAAAAAAGCCATCTTAAGTGCGCATGAGCTTGTATCAGAAGCCTATAGACAATGTTTTGGGAATCTAAGGAGGGACCTATAGTGTGTTTGAAAGGATCAAACAGAGTAATTTCGACAGATGGATAAGAGCTTTAAAAATAGAGCAAACCTATAATTCCCTCAGAGAGGTATTTATTTTGGATAAATTCAAAAGTTCACTGCCTGAAGCAGTGCAAACGCATGTGTAAGAGCAGAGAGTTAAAACAGCAGGGTTAGCAGCTGAAGTGGCTGATGATTATGAGCTGGTCCATAAAACACGGTTTGGCTTCCAGAATCAATTTTAGTCCATGAGGGATAGAAATCGGTGTAAAGAGAAATCCTCATTTGGAAAGGGAAAGGTAGATCTCAGGTCGTAAGGATAACTTAACTTATCAGAGGGTAAAAAGGAAACCCTTGAAGGGAACAAAGAAGGTAAAAAGCTCTGATGTTTTCATTGTAACAAAGTGGGCCACATGAAATCACAGTGTTGGTAGGCTAGGAGAAAGCCCAGGTGTTGGAGAAAAGGACAAGCCTGGAAGTTTTTTAGGCATGATAACTAAAGGTACACAGGAAGCTAGAAAGCTGCATCAGAAGTTGATTAATGAGGAAGTGCCAGACTTATTTAAAAAAATATACCTGCAAACGTAAAGTTTCTTCACATAAGCCAGGAGTAGCAGGTAAAGAGGTTATAATATTAGGGGACACAGGATCCTCTCAGTCAGTGATGCTGAAGGCTGAGGAGATATATACCCCTGAAGGATTATTGCCAGAAAAGGTACTGGTAACAGGAATTCATGTGAGACAAAAAGTGCTCAATTATGTAAAGTGAGGCTAGAGTGTCCAGAAAAGAGTGGAGAACTTGTGGTAAGAGTACTGTACAAACTCTCAGCTCCAGGAATACAGTTTGCCCTTGCAAATGATATAGCTGATTCACCGACAGGCGTGCTGCCTACTCTGGTTGAAAAGCCAGTGGAGATGCAAGCAACTGAAGAAATGCAAGATGTTTATCCAGGATTCTTCACTGATTGTGTTGTAATGAGATCGCAGAGTCACAGACTGAAGAGGAGAGATCAAAAAGCACAGATTAGGAAGCTGAAGTCGTATTATGAGAAACTTTTTTGATCAGATAAGTGGGATCAGATAAACAAATAGGTAAACATACAAATATCTTTAGCTCTGCTAAGTTTATTGAGTTACAGCGGAAAGATGAGAATTTAAAGCAGTTGTATCAAAAGGCATATACAGAAAAGGAGAGTGAAAACATCCCCGTGTGTTATTACTTAACAAATGATGTCTTAATGAGGAAATGTCTTAATGTGTGAGACCATCACACATTGAAGCAGATGAGAAATGGGCAGAAGCTCATGAAATTGTTTTGCCAGTCGGGTATAGAAAGGAGGTGCTGTGAGTGGCGCATGAGCCACCACTTGGAGGTCATTTAGGGGAGTAAGGAAAACACAGGGTAAAATACAAAGACATTTTTACTGGCCTGGACTACACAAGGATGTAGTTGAATTTTGCCAGATGTGTCATACATGTCAGTTAATTGGAAAACTACAAGCAATAATAAAACCTGCACCTTTAATACCTATTCTAGCATTTGAGGAACCTTTCACAAGAGTCTTGATTGATTGCATAGGCCCCCTACCTCAAACAAAAAGTGGGAATAAGTATTTATTAACAATAATGGATGTATCAACGAGATCTCCAGAAGCAGTACCATTATGCAATATCACAGCTAAAAGGGTTGTAGAAGAATTACTCAAATTCTTTACAAGATACGGACTATCAATAGAGATAGTCAGACCAAAGGTCAAGCTTCACATCCAAACTATTCAAGGAGGTTATGGATAACTTTGGAATAAAGCAATTCAATTCTACTGTGTACCATCCAGAATTGCCAGGAGCACTAGAAAGGTGGCATCAAACACTCAATACCATGTCGAGGGCTTGCAGTCAGGACTATGCAGATAATTGGAATAAGGGAGTTTTGTTTCTGCTTTTTGCGATCAGAGATGTACCAAATGAATCAACCAAATTTCAGTCCACTTGAATTTAGCTTTGGGCATGATGTAAGAGGACCATTAAAATTGATTGAGGAGAAATTAATAAGTCAGAATTCAGAGACCACCCATTTTCACTATGCATCAAATTTTAGAGAACAACTAAATAGAGCTGGGGAGTTGGACCGACAAGCATTTAAAAGTATTGCAGCATTCAATGAAACAGGAAGCGGGTAAGAAATCACAAATTCACAATTTTGCCATTGGGGATAAGGTGTTAGGTGTTACTTCCAGTAATAGGTGAACTTTTAAAAGCAAGGTTTAGTGGACCTTATCAAATTGAGAGGAAATTTAATGAGGTGAACTACCTGATAGGCACTCCAGACAGGAAGAAATCTCACAGTGTGTCATGTGAAAATGCTCAAAAAGTGCTTTGACAGAGAAGGAAAGCAAGAGGAGAAGGTGTTAATGATTAGAGCACAGAAGGAAGTACCAAGTTCAGAGGATTCTGAATTGGACATTCTTCAAATCAAATTGGACAATGAGGAAGTTGTCAAAAATTGGGATAAATTATTGAGTTACCTTCCATGAGAAAACCAAAATGACCTGAAAGAGTTATTACGATCACATGGGGAGATATGCGGAAATAAACTGGGAAGCACTAAACTGATTGTGCATGATGTAGATATAGGAGATGCTGTTCCAATTAAGCAACAATCTTATCGGCATAGCCTTCTAAAATTGGCACAGATTCAGAAGGCAATAGAACGCATGCTCCTAGATAGTATCATCAAAGTGAGTTACAGTGACTGGAGCTCACCCATAGTCATGGTGCCAAAGCCAGATGGTACCCAACGGTTATTTGTGGACTATCAAAAGTCTATGCTGTTACAAAGACTGATGCATATCCAATTTCATGGTTGGAGGACTGTGTCAAAAAGGTGGGATAAGCAACTTACATTTCTCGGTTGGACTTGCTCAGAGGTTACTGGCAAGTACCTCTGTCAGAGAGAGCAAAGGCTTTCATAATGCCAAATGGACTATATCAGTTCGAAGTCATGCCATTTGGTATGAAAAATGCTCCAGCCACATTTCAGAAACTAACTAATAAGGTAATTGCCAGATTACCCAACTGTCCGGTGTATCTTGATGACCTGTTGATTTTTAGTGACTCGTGGAAGGAACATTTACGGCATTTATCGGACTTGTTTGATCAACTTCGGAAGGCAGGCTTGCTGATAAACCTGGCTAAAAGTGAATTTGCCAAAGCTCAAGTCACCATCCTGGGCCATGTTATTGAAGATGGACAAATGGCCCCATGGGATGCGAAAACAAAAGTAACTGGGGAATTTCCCACACCTTCGATGAAAAAAGCGGCACTACGGTTCCAGGGATTGAGTGGATTTTACTGCAAGTTTGTTCCAAACTTTAGCAGTGTGGCTGCTCCACTCACTGAATTGTTAAAAACGGGCAAAAGGTTTCAGTGGACAGCAGACTGTCAAAACGCATTTGATAGCCAAAACACACTGTTAACCGCTGCCCCAGTATTAGCCACACCAGATTAAACAAAGCCTTTCCAGTTGGCTCTCAATGCCAGTGATGTGGGTGCCAGTGTGGTGCTCCTGCAGGAGGGTGACAAGAAGATAGAAAGACTGATCGGATATTTTTCCAGGAAGTTGAAAGTCCATCAACAGAAATATTCAATGGTTAAGAAAGAGATTTTGAGTTTGGTTTTGGGATTACAACATTTCAGTGTTTATATTGCCAGCAAGGAATCTGAGACAATCATATACACCGATCATAACCCATTGACATTTGTGTAAAAAATTTGAGGACAAAAATGCCAGACTGTTTAGATGAAGCTTGTTGTTGGAGCCATTCAGTTTTACAATTAGGCATGTGGCAGGTTGTGAAAACATGATTGCTGATGTGTTGTTGAGACTTGAATGAGATACGGAGGTGTTCGGTGGTGGGTGTGCCACAGCCTGAATTTGACTGTTTTGCATATTTGCATGTGTATAATTAGTGTAGTGTTTTAGAGTATTAAACATTTTTTTTGAGGTGTTTAAAAATGAAGCCATCTTTGGGTATTGATGGTTCATTTCTTTTAAGGAGGGAGATGTCACAAGCTGGTCTTTTTTTTCTAAAAGCTGTTCCTTTTGTCAAGGATACTGTGTTCTTGGTTTGTGTCAGAGGGGTTGTAAACAGTCTGGGCTCTGAAACGACTGGTTGGCACAGAGATAAAAGGGTATTGGGAGACCTTTTTGTTTATACATATACAGATGAGACTTTAGTCCAAAGCTTTTATGTTTTAGAAGTGGCCTGTATAATGAAAAGGGAGTGGTAAGTCCTAAAAGCTGAACTCTTGTGGTGAATCAGTTCAGCAGTGGGCTGTGTGGAAACAGGCTGCTAATTTCTCTCTCCTTCTGCCCTTCTAACTTTGACAGATAAGCCTCTGTTTCGTTTTTCCTGTGATAAAGGGTTTGTTTAGTGGGACTGTTGCACATATTTTTCGGAACAGCATACTTAAGTCCAGCTTGGAAAGACTGAGTTCTGTGGGAATTCTATATTCTGTTTTTTGTGTTTCATTCTGTAATTTTGTGAATAAATTTTGTATGTTTGAAAACCTCATAGTCAATCTAACTAACTTACTCCGGGTACATTTCACTGTACACTTAATGAAACAAATCGCAAAGTCACAGTCTGAGCTGCCCGCTTAAGAATGTTTTGAGTGGTCTAGCCTAGTCCATAACACCTTCAATGAATCATGCAGCCATGCACCAATGTGTTTAGTTCTGAGTTGCATAGTACTCCCATTTAAATAATCAGGCAGCAGTCAATTTACAAGCATCCTGCATTTGAATTAATATAAGCAGGTTAACCACAAATAGCGATCATACTGCAGATTGTCAAAGTCATTTGGCAAAATGTTTCATCACCAGATCTTTCAAACCAGCACCAAGATCTAGATTAGCTAATGATCGCAAAGGCCCCCCCCCCTAGAACATTTCTGCATATCCAGAGTTTCATCATCTCTGAAGACTGCCCTCAAATCAGCTGTGACAGGAAATGATGTCTGTTACAATTGCTTATTGTGACCTGATGCCAGATGAGAACCTCTAGGTTATTATGGTTCCAGACAAGATATTCCAAATTGCCAAGATCCTGGGTGAAGATGAATGAATGGACTCCCATCTTTATTCACCCATTCCCTTGGTTGGTCTCAACAAGGTTAATTTATATAAAAGAGGACAGACACAGCCAAAATGACTGCAGATGTCAATCCAGCGGCTATCTCAAGAGAAACTCTGAAATGTCACACTTCAAAGTGTCAAAGAATCTTCAAAGAGAGAAAACACAAGACAAACTGAAATCATCTCCTGAGGTTATTTCTGACTACAAACATGATGGAATTAACAAAGGCACCATTCTGTCAGGAGACACACTTTCAAAACCTTCCCCTTTCAAGAATACACATGAATAAGGGTTAAAAAAAATCTGCTCCCTTCTCCTGTTTCAAGCAGGGGTAAGCTGCAGTGACCGGGTCTGTGGCGCGAGGTCTGGCTCTGAGACTCAGAAGGGAAAGGGGGAGAGGAGGAGAGCGCTAGTTATAGGAGACTCTCTAGTTAGAGGGACGGACTGGCGGTTCTGTGGACATGGGCGAGACTCTCGGATGGTTTGTTGCCTCCCGGGTGCCAGGGTCCAAGACGTCTCGGACCGTGTCTTCAGAATCCTTAAAGGGGAGGGTGTGCAGCCAGAAGTCGTGGTGCACGTTGGCACCAATGACATAGGTAGGAAGAGAGGTGGGGAGGTCATTCAAGAGCTCAGGGAGTTAGGCTGGAAGCTAAAAGCTAGGACGGACAGAATCGTCATCTCTGGGTTGTTGCCGGTGCCACATGACAGTGAGGCAAGGAATAGGGAGAGAGTGAGTTGAACATGTGGCTGCAAGGATGGTGTAGGAGTGAGGGCTTCAGGTATTTGGACAATTGGACTGCATTCTGGGGAAGGTGGGACCTGGACAAGCAGGACAGGTTGCACCTGAACCAGAAGGGCACCAATATCCTGGGAGGTAGGTTTGCTAGCACTCTTCGGGGGGGTTTAAACTAATTTGGCAGGGGTGTGGGATCCGGACTTGTAGTCCAGCAAGTAGGCTAGCTGTTTGTCAGGATGTCCAAGAATGTAGGGAGGCTGTGAAGAAGGTAGCAC
>NC_057725.1:33387144-33398117 GCF_004010195.1 Chiloscyllium plagiosum
AGATGTCAGGGGTGGGTTCTTTACCCAGAGAGTGGTGGGGGCATGGAATTCGCTGCCTGTGGGAGTGGTAGAGTCAGAATCTTTGGTGACCTTTAAGCGGCAATTGGATAGGTACATGGATGGGTGCTTAAGCTAGGACAAATGTTCAGCACAACATCATGGGCCGAAGGGCCTGTTCTGTGCTGTATTGTTCTATGTTCTATGTTCTATTAACCAGGCTTTCTTGAGACAACGAAGCAGAGCACTTATTCGTTACAAAACATGGGATGATATAATAACAACGCACAGATTAGCTATGAGCAGTCCAAAAGAAAATGTTTAAAAAAAATACATGGACCAGTTTCTGAGTCATTCATGATGGGCAGATAGTAGATGTTGAGGCCTTTACAATGGTAATTATTGGTAGCATTGACATTTTAGCTTTACTTGTTGCATTCTATGTCAGTATGTCTTTTCCCCCTCCCTCCTCTGCAGTGGCACTCTCTGTTCATTCCAGTTTGGCAGTTGGACACACTATTGTTCCTGATGAAGGGCATATGCCTGAAACGTCAATTCTCCTGCTCCACAGATGCTGCCTGACCTGTGTTTTTCCAGCACCACACTCTCGACACACTTTTGTTCTGCCATTCTTACATTGAAATCACTTAATCTGCACTATCAGCACCCTTTCTCCTCCAGCACTCCACCTCCACACTATTGCATAAATGCTGTCCTCTCCACACTTCACATCAACTCTGATGAAGAGTAATCTAAACTCGAAACATTAGCTTGCTCTCTCCACGGATGCTGCCTGGCCAGCTGTGATTTCCCTTTTTAAATTTAAACTTTGTTGAAACCAAGAATCCTAACCCAGTTGTAACACCTGATTTTTCTCATCAATAGCATTGTACAAGTTTGTCAAAATTGTTACTTTCATTCACCAGTGAATCAGCAACCATCTGATAAGAATTTAAGACCCCCAAAATTATTTTCCTGTTGTAAACTCAGGATAATTAGGACATGATATTAGAGAGCTAGTTTTTTTATACGTTTATATAATTTTTTTATAAAGCAAACCGGATAAGAATTAGAAAAATAAAATCTCCAAAAAAATATGGAGTAAAGGATAGAGGAATGAAACTATATAGATAACAAATTGAAATGGCCAGAATAAGCACAATGGTTTCCTCCTTGTTTAGAATAAATCTCCAAAATTCTCTAATCCCGTTAGTTCATTAAAGTGTGTTTCCTGATACTTAGTGGATTCTGGTCACACCTATCTGAATTTATATTTTTAAAAAATCCACAATTATCTATAAAAAGAGTAGATCTGAGCACCTTTAAGCTCAAGGTTTAGTCCCCATGCACTTTGTTTTATATGCTAATATCAGTGTTACTCATTGTAAACCTCACACATTTGCTCCAAAGTATTGGTTGTGAGGAACTTGTGAAATTATTCTCGATAATATGACAGTGTGATTGACAGAAAACATCCAGTACATCTACAATTTACAAATATATCGCATCGATAACTTCAAATATTCCTCAGCAATTCACAGAAGCATTATCAAATAAAATTTGATGCAATAGCCACATGGGGAGGTATTACGGTAGGATAATCAAAAGCTTGGTCAAAGAGTTGATTTTAGGGAAAATCATAAAGAAGGAAAGAATGGTGTAGAGCAGCAAACATTTAGGAAGGAAATTTTAGAGCTTAGGCTCAGATGATGGCGCCAATGGTGAAGCTATAAAAGTTGCTGATGCAAAAGAAGACTTGGAGGATTTTAGAAGTGAGGTGTTGAGAGCACAGAGAGATTTGGAAACAAGATTGAGAATTTTACAAACAAGATGATAATTTACTGGAGAAAGGTAAGTGATGGAGCATTTCACTACAAGGGATATACTCCATGGAATGAGTAATGAATGCAGTGAGCTGAAATGATATACAAGTATTCACCTGACTGGAAACACAAGTTGAACTGAATAGCCTGTTTACTTCCTGCTATTGTAGTTACATAGGAGCAATGCTGAATTATTAAACAGCTGATACCTGAGCATGAAAAATGCTGCTGCACATAGTTTCAGGAAAAGTGCTATTGCATTTTAATAATTCCTCACCTCATCCCAATCAGGAGTGTTTAATTCCAAAGAAAAATTAACTTTTTGTCCTAGCGCGTTTGGTTCTGTCACTTTGTTTAAATGAACAAAAAACAATTTTGGTCTAATATCTAAATTATAATGGATAGCTCTGCCTTGTCTCCCCTATCCTGTACCCCCATCCCAGTCGAGGAATATGCTCCAATCATACAGACTTCATTGAACAAGGGAAAATTAAAACTAGACTCATAGTCAACCACACGGTGGTGCTATAATCCAGCACCAATGGTACCTTTACCCACTAAGTTTTGAGATGTGTTACTTTGAAATTTCCAATTTTGTCTTTTCATCTATCAACAGCGAATGAGAGCACTCAGAACATCATAATTCACTCATCTGGATATTCTAAACACCACACACTTCTCCATGACTTTCAAGTTAATTACTCAATATTAAAATGTACTTATAACTGGTCTAAAAGTAGCCTAAAACAAGGCTCTGCCTGCCCTCAAGTGTTACATTTCTGACGACATTATTCAAGGAAGACCGGGACTTCTCTCTGGTGACAGACACTTACCCCTAAACCAGCATCTAAAAAAAATCTTTATCATACTGCTATTTGCCAGACATTTGTAGCACATTTTCTCCATGAGAGTAAGAACTACTCTTCAAAATCAACTTAATTCACTGTAAATGCACCATGGTTTGTTCTGAGATCATGAAAAGCAAATTTATCCTTTTTATTTTTTGACAATCAGAAGAGAGTGCAATATTTCTTATGTGATCTGAATACGTTATTATATCATTGATCATTATATCATTTGATCTGACCTGTATTTCAGTCTATCAGCAATACAGTTCAGCACCCAATTGGTTCAATTAGTGGCTGCTCTATATTGATTGTACATTGAGTCCATTCAGTCTCCTGCATCTCTTCTAGCTTCATTCTGAACTACTTCAACCCCAGTTGTGAAGAATGTATGTTGTCATTTTTTTCCACCATGTGTAGTACATGACATTTATTAAGTTTACTCTTGTCCAACATATTTTGTAAGGGCTGAGCTGAATTTATCAATTCCACTTCTCTGAAGTTCAGTGTCATTTGCAAATGTTCAAAATTCTTTTCTGACTCCAGGTCATTCATGTAACTTTCAAAGAAGTGATTACAAGTCAAAAAAAAAGTATCATATAGAAAAGATTTTTACAATCACGCTGTTGTTTTGGTTGATTCTAACCTGACCTTCTTGAATGTTATGTTGTCAGAATATACTAAAATGTCTGAAATATCATATTATTGGCTGCCATAATTGTCCACAGAAAAAAACCTTGCATTATTTGGTAAAAACTTCCTGCAATAGGGTTAGGGTTAGAGTTAGGGTTAATTTTAAACATAGTCTGAATGAAGGTACTGTTTGTACAGTTAATGCAATGCATTATTCTCTACAAATCTCCACTATTTTCTCATTTATTTTTCTGATTGAAAAAAATGCTCCTTGTTGTGAATACTTGATGATGTAGTGATTGTAATGAAGTCAGCCAGTTGGATCTCAGAAAATATGAGTTCCCTAATTATGGCTGTTCATCTGCCTCAATCAGAGAGCCCTGTCTGATATAAAAAGGCAGTGTCAGAGATGTCGACACTCTGGTGGCTGATTCTGACTGAGTATTAAAGTCAAGGACTGTTCATGTGTAAATAAAGGATGACTTGATGACAAATACCAGACTCCACTGGAATTGTTTCAATGACAATGACACAATTTCCAGGACATGAACATGTTGAATCAGGGAGTGATAGATGCAGTTGGCACTGAAGATTCTATATGGTGGGGTATGTTATTGCACAGACACGTTTACGAGATGGCACAATTGCCTCTGACACATTACAGTGCCACCTGATGGGATAGCTCATTCTCCTGAAGGCAGCAAATTTTGGTTACTCATACCAGTAGTTCAATGTGGCTGCCCAATGGCAGGGGTGCTTAACAGGGTTTAAAGAACATAAGACTGACAGAATTTTAAGTCTGATTTCATCTTGTTGAATATAAACTGGGCATGTTTCACAGGCCTAGCAGCCCCAATAAGTCATTGACTCACTTAGCTTCTCATATACTGAAAAGCGTTAACTTTCACTACCTCACCTTGGAAACTGTATAAAAAGTACAATATGTGGAGGGTGATATCAGGGATAAATGTGTGGGAAGTACAATGATATCTGTTTGATCATAAATGCCTCCAAATTGAAGCATTTATGGTAAATCCAATTTGCTCCATTCTTCCTGACCTATTCTTCCAATATAATATATTATTCATTGATTGTATTAGTGCCAATAAAAGGTCAATGTGATCATGCATATCAGCTCATGGTTCACATGAGCTCATAAGGTGTTTTTGCTGACTCTAAGCTTTTCCTTACTCCACTTTTCTCACTAATGTTTTCAATTTTCTGTCAGCAATTACCTCTTACTGAAGTAAAATTTTGAATCAGATAGCTTTTGGGGTTCCAAAATTACAACATAAAATCTAGGCGGATGCTCTTGGGCAGTACTGAAGAAGTTGTTGACAGTGCAATCTCTTGAATTAGATCGTAAACAGAGACTTTATTTACCTGCTCAGGTGGGTGTAAGAATTCACCACTCTTTTAGAAGAAAAGCAGGTGTGTCCTGGCCAGTATTTCTCCCCTAATCAGTATCACCAAAGCAGATTATCTGGCAACTATCATATTGTTATTTCTGGGACTTGACATGCCCAAATTGACTGGTGCTTCTCCGAGATTGCTAAAGAACATAAGAAGCAGAAGCAGAGTAGACCACACAGTTCTGCTATTCCATTCAGTCATGCCATTGCGACAGCAACTAAATTTCAAAAGGACTGAATTGGCTGTTAAGTGCTTTGGGATGTCTTGAGATTGTGAAGAGTATTCTAAAGACCTTCTTCTGACTGGGTGGCTGGATCTTTACAGATTGGGACAGTTCTTCCGAACCGTAATTGATTATTCTTGTGTGCTTGCTCAAGAATCTCAGTTGGAACAGGACGATGTGGCTACAAAACTCTCCACAGCTTACCACAGACGCATTGAAATTTGAGTAAGCACCTTCAGGTGAGAAGGAAATTGAATGCAGAGAGGTTAAAAAATTGCAGTTTTTTTGTTCGAGAACTGAAATTAATTGCTTATTAATTGTTCATTCACAGGAGGCGTATTTGTTACTCATCACTAATTGCCCTTGATTGAGTGGCCTGTTGGACAATATCAGGGAGCAGTTAAAGTCAACCACTTTCTTTAAGGGACATTTGCAAACAAAGTGTTTTTTTCTAGTAGCTAGTCACCAAATTGCGTCAGTACCACTTTTATTCATTACACTTAAACTCCCCAATTTGATGGTGGGAATTGAATTCACATTCTGAGCTAATTGGTTCAGCTCACTGGATTACTGGTTGAGTGAGATAACCATAATGTTAAACATGGATCAGTCCTGGGACTACAACTGTTCACAATTTCCATTAACAATTTGGACTTTAGAATCAAAAATGCAATTTGTAAATTTGTAAATGACTGCAAATTGGGATGGTTAGCAAATATGAAGGAGGATGTTAGCAGATTATAGATAACATTAATAAACTTACAGTCTGGTTAAATAATTGTCAAATGAAGATCAATAAAGATAAAAGGGAGGTAGTACATTTTGCTAAGAAGAATAAGGAGGTCACTTATTAAATTGAACGTGCAAACCTAGGTAGGGTATGGTAAAAGAAAGGGATATTGGAGTTCAGATATATCAATCATGGAAAGTTGTACCAGAGGTTAACAAGGTCATAAAAATAGCAAATGTAAAGTTTTATTAGAAATAGAATTGAAAGGTAGTGAACTTATACTTAACTAGAATTGAGTAGACTACACTGAGAATACTTTGTTCTGTTCTGATTGACACACTATAAAATGAAGAAAAGGCACTTTGAGAGGTTGAAGAAACGATTTGAAAGAATAATAACAAAACTTTGTAGGTGCATATATCATGACAGGATTAAAAGATTTGGCCTCCTTTCACGTGAACAAAAGTTGGACAAAGGATGACTTTGAGGAGGTACTTAAAATTATGAAAGGTTTTGGTTGAGTGAATACAGGAAGAATATTTTCTTTTGTGGGAACAAGCATAACTCAAGTTGAGAAATTGTAATATCACATTGTAGCTGAGAAATTCAACAGGGAATTTAGAAGAAAATGTTTTACTTGCAGCATGGTATGGATGTGGAAATCATGACCATAGGGAATGGTTGAATGAAATGATATAAATGCCTTTAAGGAGAAATAAGACATGCATTTGAGTAACTTGGGAATAGACTGTTGAGGTGGTGAGACGTAGATGAGAAGAGATGAAAGGAAGTTGTGTAGTTCAGAAATACTGGCATGGACTGGCGAGGGCGAATGAGTTTTTCTGTGCTGTGTGCTCTTGTGCGATGTGTAAAATCACTTTGCTACCACTTGTGTGCTTCTCTGAGAATCTCACTTGGGACAGGACAACATGGTTACAGGACTCTCCTACAGTTCACCACAGGCACATTGAAATTAGAGGAAGCACCTTCAGGACAGAAGGAAATCAAATGCAATGAGTTTTTTAAAAACTGCAGGTGTTTTTGTTGGAGAACTGAAATTAATTGCTTTTTAATTCACAGGAGGAAAGTACTTATTGTTCATCACTAATTGCCTTTAATTAAGTGACTTGTTGACCGTATCAGAGGGCAGCTAAAATCAACTAAAATCCCTTTGCTCCCACTTACGTGGTTTTCCAAGAATCTACTTCAGTGATTTGCAGCTAATCACCTATGGTGTTGATTAAGGATGACTTGGGTTTGGTGTACGGCACTGATGCTTAACTTCTGGACTGGAGTATTGTGCACAGTTTTGGTCCCCTTTCTTGAGGAAGCATGTAATGACACTGGAGGCAGTTCAGAGGAAGTTCAGTAGATTGATCCCAGAGATAAGTGATTTGTCGGATGAAAAGAGATTGAACAGATTAGGTCTATACTCTCTGGAATTTGGAAGAATGGGGGGAGATCAAATTGAGGTATTCAAGCTGACAAAAGGTCATAGAGTCACAGAGATGTACAGCATGGAAACAGACCCTCCGGTCTAACCCGTCCATGCCGACCAGATATCCCAACCCAATCTAGTCCCATCTGCCAGCACTCAGCCCATATCCCTCCAAACCCTTCCTATTCATATACCCATCTGGATGCCTTTTAAATGTTGCAATTGTACAAGCCTCCACCACTTCCTCTGGCAGCTCATTCCATACATGTACCACCCTCTGTGTGAAAAAGTTGCCCCTTAGGTCTCTTTTATATCTTTTCCCTCTCATCCGAAACCTATGACCTCACGTTCTGGACTCCCCGGTCCCAGGGAAAAGACTTTGTCTATATATCCTGTCCATGTCCCTCTATAAGGTCACTGCTCAACCTCTGACATTTCAGGGAAAACAGCCCCAGCCTGTTCAGCCTCTCCCTATAGATCAAATCATTCAGCCCTGGCAACATCCTTGTAAGTCTTTTCTGAACCCTTTCAAGTTTCACAACATCTTTCTGATAGGAAGGAGACCAGAATTGCATGCAATATTCCAACAGTAGCCTAACAAATGTACTGTACAGCCACAACATGACGTCCTTACTCCTGTACTCAATACTCAGACCAATAAAAGAAAGCATACCAAACGCCTTCTTCACTATCCTATCTACCTGCGACTCCACTTTCAAGGAGTTATGAACCTGCAATCCAAGGTCTCTTTGTTCAACAGCCATTAAGTGTATGAGTCCTGCTAAGATTTGCTTTCCCAAAATGCAGCACCTTGCATTTATCTGAATTAAACTTCATCTGCCACTCCTCAGCGCATTGACCCATCTGGTCCAGATCCTGTTGTAATCTGGGGCAACCCTCTTCGCTGTCCACTACACCTCCAATTTTGGTGTCATCCTCAAACGTACTAACTGTACCTCTTATGCTCACATCCAAATCATTTATGTAAACGACAAAAAGTAGTGGACCTAGCACCAATCCTTGTGGCACTCCACTGGTCACAGGCCTCCAGTCTGAAAAACAACCCTCCACCACCACCCTCTGTCTTCTACCTTTGAGCCAGTTTTGAATCCAAATGGCTGGTTCTTCCTGTATTCCGTGAGATCTAACCTTGCTAACCAGTGTCCTATGGGGAACCTTATCGAACGCCTTACTGAAGTCTACATAGATCACATCTACCGCTCTGCCCTCATCAATCCTCTTTGTCACTTCTTCAAAAATATCAGTCAAGTTTGTGAGACATGATTTTCTCATGCACAGTCCTTGCCTTTCAAATACATATACATCCTGTCCCTCAGGATTCCCTCCAACAACTTGCCCACCACCAACGTCAGGCTCATTGGTCTATAGTTCCCTGGCTTGTCTTTACCACCCTTCTTAAACAGAGGCACCACATTGGACAACCTCCAGTCTTCCGGCACATCACCTGTGACTATTGATGGTACAAATATCTCAGCAAGAGACCCAGCAATCACATCTCTAGCTTCCCACAGAGTTCTATGTTACACCTGATCAGGTCCTGGGAATTTATCCACCTTTATGTGTTTCAAGACATCCAGCACTTCCTCCTCTGTAATATGGACATTTTGTCACCATCTATTTCCCTACATTCTATATCTTCCATATCCTTTTCCAGAGTAAATACTGATGCAAAATACTCATTTAGTATCTCCCCAATTTTTTGCGGTTCCATAAGAAGGCTGCCTTGCTGATTTGAGGGGCCTTATTCTCTCCCTAGTTACCCTTTTGTCCTCAGCGTATTTGTAAAAACTCTGGATTCTCCTTAATTCTATTTGCCAAAGCTATCTCAACTTCCCTTTTCGCCCTCCTGATTTCCCTCTTATGTATACTCCTACTGCCTTTATGCTCTTCTAAGGATTCACTCGATCTATCCTGTCTATACCTTACATATGCTTCCTTCTCTTTCTTAACCAAACCCTCAATTTCTTTAGTCATCCAGCATTCCCTATACCTACCAGCCTTTCCTTTCACCCTAATAGGAATATACTTTCTCTGGATTCTCGTTAACTCATTTCTGAAGGCTTCCAATTTTCCAGCCGTTCCTTTGCCTGCGAATATCTGCCCCCAATCAGCTTTTGAAAGTTCTTGCGTAATACCATCAAAATTAGCCTTTCTCCAATTTAGAACTTCAACTTTTAGATCTGGTCTATCCTTTTCCATCACTCTCATGGAATTATGGTCGCTGGCCCCAAAGTGCTCCCCCACTGATATCACAGTCACCTGCCCTACCTTATTTCCCAAGAGTAGGTCAAGTTTTGCATCTTTTCCAGTAGGTACATCCACATACTGAATCAGAAAATTTTCTTGTACACACTTAACAAATTCCTCTCCATCTAAACCTTTAACACTATGGCAGTCCCAGTCGATGTTTGGAAAGTTAAAATCCGCTACCATAACCACCCTGTTATTCTTACAGATAGCTGAGATCTCCTTACAAGTTTGTTTCTCAATTTCCCTCTGACTGTTGGGGGGTCTATAATACAACCCCAATAAGGTGATCATCCCTTTCTTATTTCTCAGTTCCACCCAAATAACTTCCCTGGATGTATTTCCAGGAATATCCTCCCTCAGCACAGTTGTAATGCTATCCCTTATCAAAAACGCCACTCCCTGTCCTCTCTTGCCTCCCTTTCTATCCTTCCTATAGCATTTGTATCCTGGAACATTAAGCTGCCAATCCTGCCCAGCCCTGAGCCATGTTTCTGTAATTGCTATGATATCCCAGTCCCATGTTCCTAACCATGCTGTGAGTTCATCTGCCTTCCCTGTTAGGCCCCTTGCATTGAAATAAATGCAATTTAATTTATTAGTCCCACTTGTCCCTGCCTGCCCTGACTGTTTGACTCTCTGCTGTTCTCAACTGTACCAGTCTCAGATTGATCTCTTTCCCCACCTTCCTCGTTTAAATCCTCCCGAGCAACTCTAGCAAACTTCCCTGCCAGTATATTCATCCCCTTCCAATTTGGGTGCGCAATCCGTCTTTCTTGTACGGGTCACTTCTACCCCAATAGAGATTCTAATGATCCAAAAATGTGAATCCTTCTCCCATACACCAGCTCTTCAGCCATGCATTCATCTGCTCTATTTTCCTATTCCTGCCCTCACTAGCTCATAGCACTGGGAGTATTCCAGATATTACTACTCTTGAGGACCTCCTTTTAAAATTCCTGCCTAACTCTCTGTAATCACCCTTCAGAATTTCAACCTTTTCCCTTCCTATGTCGTTGGTTCTCATGTGGACAATGACCTCTTGCTGGCTCCTCTCCCCCGTGAGAATATTCTGCACTGTCTCTGAGACACAGTTGATTCTGGCACTAGGTAAGCAACGCACCATTCTGATTTTTCACTGCTGGCCACAGAAACGTCTGTCTGTACCTTGGACTAGAGAATCCCCTAACACAATTGATCTCTTGGAACCCGACGTACCTCTTGTTGCATTAGAGCCAGTCTCAATGCCAGAAACTTGGCTGTTCGTACTACGTTCCCCTGAGAATCCATCACCCCCTACATTTTCCATAAAAGCATACTTGTTTGAAATGGGTATAGTCACAGAACAGGGAGAAAATGAGGACTGCAGATGCTGGAGACCAGAGTTGAAAAATGTGGTGCTGGAAAAACACAGCAGGCCAGGCAGTATCCGAGGAGCAGGAGAATCGATGTTTCGGGCATAAGCCCTTCTTCAGGAATGAGGCTGGTGTGCCAGGCTGGCTGAGATAAAAGGTAGGGGGAGGGAATTTGGGGGAGGGGCACTGGGAATACGATAGGTGGAAGGAGGTGAGGGTGAGGGTGATAGGCCGTAAAGTGGGTAGGG
>NC_057725.1:33400711-33495531 GCF_004010195.1 Chiloscyllium plagiosum
GGACCTGGTGTGGGGCTGGAGCTGGGAGTGGGGGCGGAGTTGGTAGTGGGGGCGGAGTTGGTAGTAGGGGCGGAGTTGGTAGTAGGGCGGAGTTGGTATTGGGGGCAGAGACCAACGTGGGGGTGGAGATTGACGTGGGGGCGGAGATCGACATGGGGGCGGAGATCGATGTGGGAGTGGCGTAGCGTGTGGTGTGGTCCTTGAGCAGGTGAGTGACGTCACTGGAGGCGGAAATGGCTGTGGCGATGGCAGCTCTGGGAGCGGAAGTGGTGCACCGGGCAGAAACGGGGCTGGTCCCGGTAGCCTTGGATCCCGCGGCAGCCGCGTATCTGTCGGCGATGATCTTCCTGGCGATCGTGGAGGCTGTTGTCTGGGTGGCAATCATGGAGGCTGCATGGTTGGTGGTGGCTGTTGTCCGTACGGCGGTGGGGGCGGAAGTGACGTCACCGTTCACTGCGGCGGTGGTGGCTGCAGCGGCCGCGTGGGCAATTGTGCCCGAACGGTTTTGGAGGTCGCGAGAAGGTTCAGGAATGGTCGAGGAATCCGGAGTGTGAGGGTGAGTACATTAAAGTGTTTTGCACTTACTTTCTTTGATGTTTGATATGGTTAGGAAAAAGCGTTTGTTCAGTGTATGAATTCTTCTGAGGATGAAGAACAGCAACGGTCAAGAACACACCTGCACTAGGTGCCTACCTCTCTTACCTTTCCTGGAGTTGACCCAGCTATGTGACTGTATCTGAGACTTTCCCCCCTTCCTATAACTGCCATCCATCACATACTGTTGCTGTTGCAAATTTCTCATTGCTTCTAACTGTCTCTCCAACCAATCCATTTGATCTGATAAGATTTGCAACCAACAGCATTTATTGCAGATATAATCCGCAGTTACCTTTAAACTCTCTTTAAACTCCCACATCTGAAAGAAGCACATATCTCTCTATTAAAGGCCATTTTTACACCTTCACAATTTACACACCTATAAAATAGCACTGTCTTATTCCTCTACAAAACACTGCCCCAGGTCAGATTAATAGTTATGGCTTATATTTTAGTTTAATCAAGAGACATATCTCAAAAAACATATAATCAAGAAAGTACCCACTCTACTCACTACTGCAGACTTTCTGTAGACCGCTTAAAATAATTCACTTATCTGATTCTGTGCTGTGAACTTCACCCATACAGTTTGTCCAAGGTCAGTTGTGAATTTCACTGTTTGTTAATTTTCCCAGACGCACTTCGATGTCCAGCGATACATGAATTCAAACAGCAAAGGCAGTACTGTGCAGGTTCACTCTGATATCAGTTTCTTTCTCTCTTTCTCTCCCCTGCACTGACCTCATCATGTGCTTCCTTTGTCTGTTCTTCTCCCTTTTAAAACTACTCTTGTTTTGACTTTTATTTTCCCCAAAGTTCCAAAACAATGCAACAGCATCTAAAACAGTAATTGCTGCTCCTGGCATTTGAGGAAATCACCTCCAGCTCCTAAAATACCTCAAAAAAGGAGAAGCTGTTACAGCCAGAAATTTTTCCCGTCCTCCATCTTGGATTACCCTGTGGATAAAAAAGATGTGGAGCAGATGAATCCTCTTATTGGGCGTTCTCGGACGAGAGGCCTTCGTCTCAGGATAAGGGGTAGCAAATTTAAAACAGAGTTGAAGAGACACTACTGCTCCCAAAGGGTTGTGAATCTGTGAAATTCACTACCGCAAAGTACAGTGGTTGCTGGGATAGTGAGGAAATTTAAGGAGGAGTTGTACAGATTTTCAATTGGTAATGGGTTAAAGGGATATGGAGAGAAGACAGGAAAATGGGGGTGAGGAACATATCAGCTATGATTGAATGGAGGAGCAGACTGGGCTGAATGGCCTCATCCTGCTCCTATATCTTATGAACTTATGAACTGAAATGGCCTTAAACTTGGTAAAAACCTTCACTGCTAAAAAAGGAGATATGTACATTGGCAAATGCAAATAGAAATTTGTGTGTCTGGACTTAGAAAATTCTCAGTGTGAGATGGGCTCCAATTTAATGAAATCTTCTGCTCAATTTCTGAACAAACAGATTTGGATTCTGCTTTTCTCTGAGGGTTTTATTTTCACTTTATTCAAATTTGATGTCTTCGGTCATCCTATCACCAGATTTCATGGTTTTATTGTTTGGGCGAGAGGGCAGAGCAGACTGCTGAAGAGCACTGTCAGCTGGAGTTTTAAACTCAGACCTGTCCAATGGAGTAGTCCCATAGCATCTGTTTTTGGCAGAGTATGCAAACACAGGCAGCAGCTGTGTTCTTGCCCAAACTTAGTAAGTCACTGTTCTTTGTGCGTTTATGGACACACATTATTTAATTAAAGCAAAATAAATTTCTCTTCATTTGTAAATCATGTTATATTAAGAAAGATCATTTATATTAAAGTGAAGACCGAATGAACAATATGGATTTCTTTGAAGTATTTTTTCAGTAGACAGAGTTAGTGGTATATTCTTGAACTAACATAAGACATCAATTTGACCCATTAAGTGTAAGGAAAAGTTTCAGGTTAATCTATATGTTCAAACAAGTTGGCCATGGTGAACAAAGAACGTTTTCATTGATTCTATTTACACGGATTGTTATTTCATTTAAAAGTGCTTTGATGAACAGGTATGAATAAAGGCCAAACTTCTGCATTAAACACTAATAATGAATCCATGCCTATGCCCTAATACGGCCAAGGGAGTGTGTGTTTATTATCATTATCACTTACATTCAGAAACCTACTGTTCAAATCACTCTCACGGGGATGGTTGAGTGGCAATGCCAGTCATGCCAGCGTCATAGAGTCATAGAGATGTACAGCACAGAAACAGACCCTTCAGTCCAACTTGTCCATGCTAACAAGATATCCCAACCTAATCTAGTCCCAACTGCCAGTACCTGGCCCATATCCCTCTAAACACTTCCTATTCATATACCCATCTGGATGCCTTTTAAATGTTGCAATTGTACCAGCCCCCACCACTTCCTCTGGCAGCTCATTCCATATACGTACCACCCTCTGCATGAAAAAGTTGCCCCTTCGGTCTCTTTTGTATCTTTCCCCTCTCACCCTAGACCTGTGCCCTCTAGTTCTGGATTCCTCCACCTCAGGTAAAAGACTTTGTCTATTTATCCTATCCATGCCCCTCATGATTTTTTTCAACCTCTATAAGGTCACCCCCTCAGCTCCCTCAAATCCACCAACCCTGGCAACATCCTTGTAAATCTTTTCTGAACCCTTTTAAGGTTCACATCTTTCCGATAGGAAGGAGACCAGAATTGCATGCAATATTCCAACAGTGGTCTAACCAATGTCCTGTGCAGCCACAACATGACCTCCCAACTCCTGTACTCAATACTCTGACCAATAAGGGAAAGCATACCAAACACCTTCTTCACTATCCTATCTACCTGCAACTCCACTTTCAAGGAGCTATGAATCAAGGTCTCTTTGTTCAGCAACACTCCCGAGGACCTTACCATTAAGTGTATAATTCCTGCTAAGATTTGCTTCCCAAAATGGAGCATCTCGCATTTCTCTAAATTAAACTCCATCTGTCACTTCTCAGCCCGTTGGCCCATCTGATCAAAATCCCATTGTAATCTGAGGTAACCTTCTTCGTTGTCCACTCCACCTCCAATTTTGGTGTCATCTGAAAACTTACTAATTATCCCTTTTTTGCTCACATCTAAAGCAATTATGTAAATGACAAAAAGTAGAGGATCCAGCACCGATCCTTGTGGCACTCCACTCGTCACAAGCCTCCAGTCTGAAAAACAACCCTCCACCACCCCCCTCAGTCTTCTACCTTTGAGCCAGTTCTGAATCCAAATAGCTAGTTCTTCCTGTATTCCATGAGATCTAACCTTGCTAACCAGTCTCCTAGATGAAGTTCTGTAGTACCAGCAGCTGAGAATACAACAGGCTTGCTTTCAATTCATAGAGTCATGGAGTCATAACGCACAGAAACAAATCCTTCAGTCCAACCAGCCCACGCTGAATGTAATCCCAAACTAAACTAGTCCCACCCTGCCTGCTCCTGGCCAATATCCCTTCAAACCTTTCCTTTTCATATATCTATCGAAATGTCGATGTCATAGTAAGTCTTAATTATTTCCTTTTGACAGAGGAAATTAGCTTTTGCAAGTGTGGAGTCTAATTTGTTCATGTTTGTTATGGATCGGATCAGATCCCCTCAAAAATATTTTAAGAAGGCAAACTAGACTGTAAACTTTTCTTAATTCAAAGGCAGATCTGAAGTGTCTCAGATGCAATACGACTGGTCAAAATACACAATGTTAAGCAAAACACAATTTATTTAAACACAATAGTTAAAATACAATCAAAGAAAGACGAACTAGAATAACTTAATAGATTGGAAATTTAACATAATAATAGATACCATAGCTTTTTCTAGTTTACTGTTCCATTATAGTAACATCCCTTGGCAAAAAGGAAAATTCAGACACAGATTTTCACCTGCAGTTCTCCAATCCAGGAGGAAAAAACATCAATAGAAGTTTCACAGAGAGTAGCAGCCAAGAGACATTCACTGAAGCTTCCAACTCTTTTGAGACTCCATTATTTTCTCATGTTACTGAAAAGAATCAAAACACAGAGATCTGGATTTGTGAGAGCTGGACACACCCATACAGGTTTTTAGGGCCTCCCAATCTGTTTAATGAAGTCATTTTCACTTATCAGTTTCATTTTTCACTTACCATCACTCCTCAAATAAAAACCAGAACAAAATAACCTCTTTAAGTGACAACATCATCACATATTCCATTTGTTATGTGTGGATTAAATTTAAAAAACATTTTATTTTACATTTAATTTCAGTTTCTTTTATCTTTATCTTTTAGTCAACTTTTTATTTCCTTTTTTGTTACAATCAGCCATCTCTATATTGGTAAAGTCTTCAGTTTTGCTCCTAATCATATAGAAGGACCAGAGCACAATGGTAACGTTACTGGACTAGAGAACTCAAGAACCTGAATAACTGCTCCAATTCAAATCCAAATCTGACAATGAAGGAATTTAAATTCAACTAATAAAAACATCTGGATTTTAAACTACTTGCTAACAGTTAAATAAAACCTTCTGTATCACCCTTGACATTCAGTGAAGATGTGTGGTCTTTATATGACACTAGGCATATAACATGTGGTTGACATTGAACTGAAAACACCTAACAAGTCTTCAACAAAAGAAAATACTTTTTTTCCAAATTTATTATTTAACATAATTTAAATTTCTTTTTACTGGAAACATATTCTTTATATCCATTAATCTTTAGGAGTACTTGGTAATCTCAACTTTTGTGCTAGGCACACTAACTTCACATTCATCCTCCAGTTCTGTGCTAATGGTTCAGTATAAAACATTTTGCATCTGTATTATCAATTCCTCTTCACAGCTTATAGACTTTATTACTTTGCATATTATTTTTCTTTAAGTCAACCAATTTAATGAGTAATCCCCAAATAATCTTTGTCAAGCTTTATCATTCATACAATAATACAGTGATACATTAAAGTTCTGTTGTGAAACCAGAGTTCTCCAATTTCCAGGAAAACACTTTGGCATCAAATCCATGATTTACAACATTCTTTGCAACTGCGATGAAAATAATGTAAGAATAGATGATTGCAAATTCAAATCCAAATAAACAATATTATTATGAAGTTGAAGGCATGTGCTGCACCTTTAAGAGAGAGTGAAAGCTGTTTTGCACTGAGAGCTTTCAGGCATCTCTCATGTGACTGACTCGCAGTCTCAGTGTTCTGCAAAACTGAAAAATATGTAGCATTTGGCTGTGAAACAAGTAGTTTATTTTTGGTTGCTATGTTTTCACAACAGCTTGAATTTAACCACTCAGTTTAAATTATGCCCCAAGATACTAAAACCAAAATTGAATTTGAATTTTACTGTTTTGCCAACATTAAACCAATGAGACAATCCAAGGTTTGGGGTATAAAGAGGCAGAAATTTTGAGAGTTAGCCAGAGAGAGAGAGCGACCAACTGCCATCGCCAGAGTAACTGCGAGAAAAATGCACTCTATCCAAGGTACCTTTTTCATATGAAACATCTTTGCAGCAAAAGATGAAAGCCGACCCAGGGAGACTTACAGGAGAACACTGGAGATAACAGCTGCTGTCTGGTTTTTGAAATTAAGTTGATGTAATTTCAATACGAGTGGTCATTGGAACAATATATTGTTATAGATTTGGAGGCAGATAACAAGCAGTTAGGAGAAAGGAGGCTTAGAGTTGTAAAAGGTTGTTGTTCAATGTTCACTTTTAGAGTTAAAGAATAAATTGATATTTTTTCTTTAAATAGTGGAATTTGTGTGCTCTCTGTCACTCATACTTTAACAGACTAAGAGGTCAGATGAGCTTTTCTGGGTGTTTGGTTTGATTGGTCGAGGGGTTCACTGCCATGTTGTAACAATATATTCTTTTCAATAGTATGTTGGCTTCAACTTCAAAGGGCTTCAAAGTGACATTAGGGAAAAAGAAAATAAAGAACCATAGACACGATGTAGCAAAGTTATTACAATAATCATGAGGTACTTTAACATTCAGATGGAATGAGGAAAATGAACTGGCAGTAAGGTTGTAAAGGACAAGTTGGTGGAATGTATAGGAAATTATTTTCTAGATAATAATGTTGAGGAATCAATGAGTGAGCAATCTAGATCTCATGTTGTAGTAAAAGACTATCAAGTGAATAGTGAAGTTAAATATTTCTACTGAGTTTGACAGATTTTAAATTGAAAATTAGCATTTTAATTGTGAACAGAGCAAATGATGGGGGCACAAAGAGTGAGCTGGCTAATGTAGACTGAGAAATTAGATTTTAAAACATAATGGTAGGTAAGCAATGATAATTAAATAATTGATTTATAAATTACCAACACATATAAGTTTCCTTAAAGAATAGCGAGACCATGATCAAAGGTGGTCCAATCATAGATAAGAAAATAAGTGCAAGATGGTATTAGCTTACAGGAAGAGGTTTCTCGTGTTTCTAAAACTCCTGGTATTAGTAAAGAAGTAATATAAAAATATAAAACACAGAGGATTGGGAGGATTTTAAAATTCAGCAAAAAAGGGACAAAGGAATGATAATGAGAGTGAAAATAATTTGGAAAATCATGGATAGCCATGTAAAAAGCAAAGTTTTAATGAAAGTATATTTGAATCCCAATGCCAATGGGAAAATAAATGCTAAGAGCAAAAAGGAAATGGTGGAGACATTACATGAATAATTTGTATTCATCTTCTTAGTGGTGAACACCATAGATGTTCAGTTCAGTAAAAGAGAATCTATCCATTGCCCCTTGACATTCAATGTCATTACTATCACTGAACCCTGTCTATCAATATTGTTGGGGTTACCATTGACTCGAAACTGAACTGGACTTGCTACATAAACACTAGTGACAATAGCAGCTCAAAGGTTAGTAATCCTGCCAAATGTAGCATACATTCTGACTCCCCAAAACCTTCCATTATCTACAAAGTGCAAGTGAAATAGAGTGGAACACTCCCCACTTGCCTGCATGAATACAGCTCCAACAATACTCGAGAACTATCCAGGTGAAACACATTGCTCGATTGACACCACATCCACAAACATTCATTCCCTTTCGCATTGATGCTCGGTAGCAGAAATGTGTACTATCTACAAAATGCACTGCAGAAACTCACTAGGGTTGTTTAGATGACATTTTCCAAATCCATAATACTGCTATGTGGAAGTACAACAGCAGGATATACATGGGAACACTACAAACTCCAATTTCCTCTCCAAGCTACTCACTATCCTGACTTGGAAATATATCATCATTCCTACATATATCACTACTTTTTGTTGCCTTCTTAATTGCTAAATGATTCCAAAATCATTACATTCTTGATTGTGCATCAGGAATGATATTAGCTTTTCCAATATAATGACTGAATGAATGATTTATTATCACATTGTAGGTTGGTATGGGGCGGCGGCATGGTGGCTCAGTGGAGGGATGGCACAGTGACTCAGTGGTAAGCACTGCTGTCTCACAGCACCAGGGACACGGGTTCAATTCCAACATTGGGTGATTGTCTATGTGGAGTTTGCAGATTCTTCCCGTGTTTGCATGGGTTTCCTCCAGATGCCCCAGTTTTCTCCCACAGTTCAAAGATGTGCAGGTTAGGTGGATTGGCCATGCTAAATTTCTCATGGTGTCCAGGCTGTGAGAAATGTTGGAATACAGGGATGGGGTCGGTTTGGTTGGGATGCTCTCCAGAGGGCTGGTGTGGGCTCAATGGGCCAAACAGCTTGTAAGGATTGTATGATTCTATCTTAAGTCGTGAAGATTCAGTGAAAAGTGTTTTGTCGCCACAATCCTGCACCATTTTGAGTTACAACATGGATAAAAAGAAATTACTTAAATAAGAGTTCATCTTCTGTTCAAACTGGGGTTTCAAGCACAGCTTCTGTAATGTGATTGGAAGATGTTTCAGACCTCAAGGAGCCCGGCTCCAGGAACAGCAACACTGACATTGATGCCCCAGGAAATCTCAGCTCTACTACTGCTGGCAGAGTCCAGGCTCGGGGCCTACCACTGCCAGGAATCCCCACTCTGTGCACAGCTACTACCAAGAGTCCAGGCCCCAAGTCTATCAAGGCCAGAGGTCTAGACTCCCAAACTACTGCTGCAATCTGAGGGTTTCCCTTTCTTACAAAACGACCTGCCTTCACTTTGCCCATTTCATCTTCTTACAATAAGACTGCCCCCACATCTATGTTACTTTAAAAATTTAGTGAAGTTAGGAGCAGCCAAAGTTAATTCATTTGTTAAAATTACCATCAGCTCCTCAAAAACGGATTAACCACATAGGCTTTGCCTGCTTTTGCAATAAATCTATGAGGGAGCAGCTATTGTACGACATTTGCAGATTTTTTGATGGAAGGCACGCATCATTAAAAATCTCATGTTTTCCCATTTAAATTTAGGAATTTGCTTCCACTGTCCTTGCCAATTCTTACCTATGCTTTACAATGTGTCATAGATAAGTTGCCTGTACCTTCAGGAATTTGCTTTTGGCAAGATTTCCCACAAGATCAGCGAACTGTAAATGTGTAAATAAGGTTTCCAAATGTTTTGTATATTCTTTCTAGGTGTTGCTGTTTATTAATACATCATCCAGTAAACTACACAATTAGGAACATCAGTTACAACTTGGTTCATTAGTTATAATTGCTTTAGAAGATTTTGGAAAGAGGCTAACGCATTTTTAGACCAGAATGGCATGACTTGGCATTGATGCAACTCATTTGGTGAATGAAATTGCTATTGATGTCAATGATCCTTGCCAATATGCCTTCAATATATCAATTTTAGTATGAGGCACTACTAACCTTAATGGTACAATCTTCTAATTGAAGGATTGGATATGAATTTGTTTTTGCAACTGCATTTATATTCTAGCAATTTATCCAGAATCCAGTAAACCCATGTGGTTTGTGAACTAATATTACTTGAGAACATCAACTGTTTAGATGAGGTTCAATTAAGTGCTTTTCTAACATATATTAAATTGCCACTTTCATCTAAACCTGTTTCATCAGACTTAGATGATAAGGATGTTGTTTAATAGTGTAGATTTCCCTACATCCGCATCATTCCTGGCCAAAGTATACCCTGGTTTATTTGTACAGATATCCTTAAATTTTGTAGGTGACCTCATTAGTTTTTACTAAGTATGTGAATATGGATTGGTCATGTCTTTTTATAGTTAGTTGATGTTGAGACCCATTCTCATTAGTATCTTTACATTCAGATGAAGAAGGACAACACTTCAACTGGGACAACACATCCATCCTAAGACAAGTCAAACAGAAATATGCACGAGAATTCCTACAAGCATGGCATTCCAACCAGAACTCTATCAACAAACACATTGACTTGACCATTTACCACCCCTGAGAGAAAAAAAAACAAATTGACATCACCACAGGAAATGACATCACCAACCCAAGGAAACCTAAACACACAAATAAAAAGTGGACCACACCACCAGTGCTTCACTGGAGGTTCACTGATGATGTTACAGTATGGTGATGAAATGTCTGAAAACAAAGCTTCCAGCTCAGCGAGTAAACTTATGTCCAGAACGTCTTCTCATGTTTGAACCTGACACCTGAAACTGGATGGCAAAAAGAGTAGGACTGGTTAGGGAATAAAAAGTTTATTTATGGCTGTGACATGTAGAAAATCTAGTTGAGAACCAAGAGGAATATCAAAGATCAGGAGGGGAGCTGAGAAAGCAAATAAGGGAAGAGGAATTATGACAAAATACAGGCAGCCAACATAGAGGTTTCCCAAAGCCTTTGTGGTCATATAAATAATAAAGGGGTGCTAAAAGGATAGTATGGCTGATTAGGGACCAAAAAAGAGATTTACATCTGGAGGCAGGAGACTTGACTGACATTTTAAATGAATATTTTGCATCTATCTTTGCCAAAGAGAGAGATGCTAGCCAGGCTGTGGTGAAAGAGGAGGATGCTTTGTTGCCAGAAGTATTCAAATTTGGTAGGGTGGAAGTGTTGGATAGACTGGTAGTGCTTAAAGTTGGCAAGATGAGACACATCCAAGGATTTTGAAGAAAGTAAGAGTGGGAATTGTTGGGATCACAATCTTTCAGTCCTTCCTAGACTCAGGGGAAGTGCCTAAAAACTGGAAAATTGCAAACATTACAGTTTAAGAAAGATAGTAAGGATAAGTCTAACAATTACAGACCAATCAGTTTAACTTCATTGGTGAGAAAGTTTCCAGACACAATTATTTACCAGTTACATAGAAAAAGGCAGGTTGATTAGGAAGTGTCAATATGGATTTCTAATGGGGAAATCATGTTTAACTAATTTGTTTGTATTTTTTGAATAGGTAACAGAAAAACTTGATGAAGATAATTTCATTGATATGGTGTACTGGGACTTTCAGATACAATGCCACGTGACAGACTTGTGAGAAAACATATAGCTCATTAAATAACTTGACTCAACAATTGGAAACAGAGAATAATGGTTGGTATATAATTTTCAGTTTGTAAGAGGGATTGTGGTGCTTCCCAGGGTGGACCCTTACCACATATTACCGATCTCACTCTTGGAATGCAGGGGGCAATTTCCAAGGTTGCAGATGACACAAAGCTTGGAATAATTTGTAAATTGTGAGGAGAACAGTGTAGAACTTTAGAAGGACATAGACAAGTTGGTGCAATGGATATATGGGTGACAAATGAGTTGTATTTTGACACGTAATGCATTTTGGTAGGAAAAAAGTGGCAGGATATGTAGAAAGATGAGTAAGTAAGGAGTTCAATATCCTTGTTTTTATTAATAAGGGAATGGGGTACAAGACCAAGGATGTGATGTTGAACATATGTAAGATACTTATAAGAGCTCAACTGCAGTATTGTATACAGTTCTCACCTGCAATAGGGTTAGGGTTGGGGATAGCCATGTCATAGGAAAGATGAGAACATATTGGAGAAATGCAGGAATGATTTATAAGAATAATTCTAGGGATGAGGAAGTTCAGTTTTGAGGATCGATTAAGTAGTTGGGACTGTCCTCCTTGGAAAGAAAAATGTTGAAAGGAGATCTAATAGAGGCTTTCAAAATCATGAGTTGATTGGATAAAGTGCACAGGGAGAAGTTGTTGCCACTCATAAATTATACAACAAAGAGAGGACATAGATTTAAAGAAATCTGGAAAAGAAGGTAGGGTGAATTGAGAAAAACCTTTTTTCAGTTAGCATGTAGTTAGGGTATGGAATGCACTGCCTGGAAATATGGAGGAGACAGGTTCAATTGAGGCATTGAAGAGGGAATTGGATGATTCTTTGAATATTAATAATGTTGTGGAGTTGCCGATGTTGGACTGGGGTGGACAAAGTCAAAAATTCACACAACACCTGGTTATCGTCCAACAGGTTTATTTGGAAGTACAAGCTTTTGGACCATTGCTCCTCCTATTCAATATATCGCATCACTGCATGACACTGTGTTCTTTTGCTAGAAATTCTGTGTCCTATGATCCTACTCCACCAGCTACCTGACAAAGGAATAGTGCTCTGAAAGCTTGTACTTCCAAATAAACCTGTTGAACTATAATCTGGTGTTTTGTGATCTTTGACTATAAATAATGTGCAAGTGTATGCAGAAAAAACAGGAGATTGGCAATACATATTGATGCTTGTTTAATGAGCTGGTGCAGACATGATAGACCAAGTGGCCTCCAAGTGGCCTCCTTCTATGCCATAATATTTCTATGATTCTGTGAAGTGTTCAGACTGCAGCATATTTCATTTGTCCTTTCTTTCATTTTACCTGTAAAGTTTTAGAATTCCCCTGTACTACTTGGCAGGTTTCTGAGAATTTACCTACCAGAGAAGGTGCAAAACTTGACCTACTCTTGGGAAATAAGGCAGGGCAGGTGACTAAGGTGTCAATGTGGGGGAGCACTTTGGGACCAGCGACCATAATTCCATTAGTTTTAAAATAGCGATGGAAAAGGATAGTCCAGGTCTAAAAGTTTAAGTTCTAAATTGGAGAAAAACCAATTTTAATGGTATGAGGCAAGAACTTTCAAAAGCTGATTGGGGGCAAATGTTCACAGGTAAAGGGACAGCTGGAAATTGGGAAGCCTTCAGAAATGAGATAATGAGAGTCCAGAGAAAGTATACTCCTGTTGGAGTGAAAGGAAATGTTGGTAGGTATAGGGAATGCTGGATGACTGAAGAAATTGAGGGTTTGGTTAAGAAAATGAAGGAAGCATGAGTCAGGTAATAGACAGGATAGATAGAGTGAATCCTTAGAAGAGTATAAAGACAGTATGAGTGTACTTAAGAGGGAAATCAGGAGGGGAAAAAGGTGACATAAAATAACTTTGGCAAATAGAGTTAAGGAGAATTCAAAGGGTTTTTATGAATACATTAAGGACATAAGGGTAACTAGGGAGAGAATAGGGTCCCTCAATGATCAGCAAGGCAGCCTTTTCGTGGAGCCCCAGGAGATGGGGGAGATATTAAATGAGTATTTTACTGTGGAAAAGGACATGGAAGGTATAGCATGTAGGGAAATAGATGGTGACATCTTGAAAAATGTCCATATTATAGAGGAGGAAGTGTTGGATGTCTTGAACCAGATAAAAGTGGATAAGTCCCCAGGACCTGATCAGGTGTACCTAGAAATCTGTGGGAAGCTAGGGAAGTGATTGCTGGGCCTCTTGTTGCAATATTTGTATCATCGATAGTCACAGGTGAGGTGCCGGAAGACTGGAGGTTGGCTAAAATGGTTTATTTAATAAAGGTGGCAAGGACAAGCCAGGGAACTATAGACTGGTGAGCCTGACGTCGGTGGTGGATAGGTTGTTGGAGGAAATCCTTTGAGACAGGATGTAAATGTATTTGGAAAGGCAAGGACTGATTATGGATAGTCAACATGGCTTTATGCGTGGGAAATCATGTCTCACAAACTTGATAGAGTTTTTTGAACAAGTAACAAAGAGGATTGATGAGAGCAGAACAGTAGATGTGATTTATATGGACTTCAGTAGGGTGTTCAACAAGGTTTCCCATGGGAGACTGGTTAGCAAGGTTAGATCTCATGGAATACAGGGAGAACTAGTCATTTGGATACAAAACTGGCTCGAAGGTATAAGACAGAGGGTTGTGGTGAAGGGTTGTTTTTCAGACTGGAGGCCTGTGACCAGTGGAGTGCCACAAGGATCAGTGTTGGTCCACTACTTTTTGTTATTTATATAAATGACTTTGGTGTGAGCATAAGAAGGATAATTAGTAATTTTGCAGATGACACCAAAATTGGAGGTTTAGTGGACAGGGAAGGAGGTTACCTCAGATTAAAATGGGATCTTGATCAGATGGGCCAATGGGCTGAGGAATGGCAGATGGTGGTGAAATTAGATAAATGGGAGGCACTGCATTTTGGGAAAGCAAAGCTTAGCAGGACTTATACACTTAATGGTAAGGTCCGTTGAACAAAAAGACCTTGGAGTGCAGGTTCATAGCTCCTTGAAAGTAGAGTCACAGGTCGATAGGGTAGTAAAGAAGACATTTGGTACTCTTTCCTTTATTGGTCAGAGGATTGAGTACAGGAGTTGGGAGGTCATGTTGTGGCATGATTAGGCCACTTGTGGAATATTGCATGCAATTCTGGTCTCCTTCCTATCGGAAAGATGTTGTGAAACCTGAAAGGGTTCAGAAAAGATTTGCAAGGACGTTGCCAGGGTTGGAGGAATTGAGCTAGAGGGAGAATTTGAATAGACCGGGGCTGTTTTTCCTGGAGCGTCGGAGGCTGAGGGGTGCCTTACAGAGGTTTATAAAATCATGAGGGGCATGGATAGGATAAATAGACAAAATCTTTTCCCTGGGGTGGGGGAGTCCAGAACTAGAGGGCATAGATTCAGGGTGAGAGTGGAAAGATATAAAAGAGACCTAAGTGGGAACTTTTTCACGCAGAGGGTGGTACGAGCTGCCAGAGGAAGTGGTGGAGGCTGCTACAATTACAACATTTAAGAGGCATTTGGATGGGTATATGAATTGGAAGGGTTTGGAGGGATATGGACCGGGCGCTGGCAGGTGGGACAAGATTGGGTTGGGATATCTGATTGGCAAAGGTTGGACTGAAGGGTTTGCTTACGTGCTGTACTTCTTTGACTCTATGACTCTCCAAGAACATGGAAGCATACAGCGTTTGTTCTACTGTCTGAAAACTTTGGCTATCAATGTACTTTCTACAGGAAAAGCTATATTTTTCCCCAACATAAAGTTTATGTAGCTCCTGTATCCTTAGTATAGTTATGGATTTAGCTGTATCAATTGATGAATAAGGTTTTATGCTTTTCCACTCAACAAGATATCCTTTGCAATCTCTTATTTACCTTCTTGAATCTCTTCAGTGCAGAAAGAGGCCACTTGGCCAATCAAGTCTGCACCACCCCTCTCAGGACCAAACCTGGCACCCTACCTTATCCTATCCCCATAACCTCAGGTCGACCACAGATAATCCATCTAGCCTGCATATCTCTCAACAATATGAACAATTTACTCTGGCCAATCCACTTAATCTGCACATCTTTGGACTGCCACTGGAAACTGGAGTAGCCCTGTACAGACACAGGGAGAACTTGCAAGCTCCGCAAAGCCAATCACCCCGGGCTGGAATCAAATCCGGGTCCCTGGTGTTGTGAGGCAGCAGAGCTAACCACTAAGCCACTGTGCTGCCTTGCACTCACAGCAGTGTTCCCTCTCAATCTCATAGCTTATTGCGTCTTTATTCTGTCTTCCCTTTTTTTAGAATCATGCTTATGAATCCCAATAAAACTCATGAGGTTCCCATCCAATTTCTGTCATAGTGCACCATGGTGTCCTACTTTTTTTTTACAATGGAAACTCTTCAGCCTTCACTTCTAACTTGTACTTTCACAGCCTGCCTTTCCAGAAGAAGAATTCCCTGAGCATTCCCAATTGTCCCATCTTTGCCTTGTCTTCTAGCTTTCATTTTATTCTCCTACCTTCTTCTCTTCTTGAGTTCATAGGGAATACAGATAAAAGGTGTAATTCTATGGATCAGTTGATAAATGTCAGCCATAGCTGCTGCCAGACTTGCTGTTGCAACTCTCTGGTCCTGCACATGAATTTTAATTACTTAAGGAAATTTATTCTTAAATTATTTGATGATGGCTAATGCCCATATCCAATGGTCAAAGTGACTTTCTTTCACCCTTTCAAATTCACTGGAGATCTGTCCAGGCTGTTTCCTTACGCTTCTTTCCCCCTGTGGAAGTAGCTTACATGCATCAAGAACACCCTTTTTATTGCTCATAATCCACAGAAACCTCTTCTGAATGTCATACATAAACCTCATGAGCTCTATCTCTCAACCTGCTTCACATGAGTAGAGACATGCTTTTCTTCTGCCACTTCATTTGTTTGGCATCTTGTATAAAGAATGCATCAGAATCTTTTCCCTCAACTTTTGGTAGAGCTGGTAGAAATTTAAACTTCTCATCACAGACTTTGGGTTAGTTACAGGTCTTTCCTTCTACAAATGTTCCTCAGAGTCAAAACCTTTTTATAGTTCCAGTCTTTCAATCTGGCATTTGCTTTCTCTTGTCTGAAATGCTTTTTCCCTTTCTTTTTCCTCGCATTCACTGTTATTAATTTCCAATGGCTTTTCTATTTTGAGCTGCTTTATCTACAATTATGTTCTTGCTCACCTATTTGCCTCACTACTTGGTATACCTGGTCCCTCATGTTCTTCCAACTGTCTGAAATAATATGCTAATACTTTGATTATCTTTGTCTACTTACCTTTTTCAGGAAATTCCATCTTTGACTTCTCTACCAATTCTATTAGCTTAGCCTATTTAAATTGTCTCAGCTTGTCAGGGATAACAAGTGTGTCCTGTCTTCTTCAAACGCCATTTTGTTTTCATGTTATGATAAATTTGGTATTCTTCACTTTATGTCATACCAAGTATTATTATTTCATATTTAAATACCTGTTGTTCATGCCACAGTTTCCAGATGAGTCTCCAGACTATGCTATGACTGTGATGGGTGAAATGCACTGGAAGTCAAACCCACCATTTCATGAGTCTCACTATTAGTATTAATACTTTGCTTTAATCAATAACATGGAAAATTGTTTCCTTTTGGTACTGCTATCCAGAATAAAAGAGGTTTTTGTTGGCTATATTTAATGATCTCAAAATTAATCCATTCATTTATTTTCTGAAAACAGTGGAAAAACCTGTTAACGTCTAAGTTATAGTCCATAAATGAAACTATATCACTTTTAAGGTTATTAATTAGTTTGATACCGGATCCGTGTATTGTGCCACAACTGGGAAGGTGGAGTTTGAAGAGGTGGGTAGTGTAATGCTTGGGTTTTCCTTTGCTCCTTCTGCTATTTGCATTGGCCTCTACCTGGGCCTTTTCGAGATACTCAAAATGATTGGCACCCTTTCTGATACTTCTTTTCTAGTTTGCATGGTTTTCAGCAAGGGACTCCCATGACAACGTAGAGATGTTTGTTCAGGGATACTTTGAAGATGTCCTTGAATCATTTCATCTGCCCTCTTAATAACTATTTGCCATGATGAAGCTCAGAGTAGAGAGCTATGTATTTTATATCAGGCATGCAGATGATTTGATCCGCTCAATGACTGACAGCAACTGTACACCTGATACTGGTGATGTTGCCTTGATAGAACCCATGATAATGGAGTGCCCATTTTGCTATTGGATTGCCTCTTACTAGTGGTTGGAGATCTCCTCTCGGTGTCACAATGCAGAGTATGTCCATTGAGAGGCACTATGGGTATGATCTTCACCAGAAGAAATGTGCAGAAAGCAGCAGCAACAATACATGGCTGCTATTGAGCACATAAAAGCTTTTGACTCTTTCAATTGGGAGAGATTATGAAGCATTCTCTTTTAGTTTTGCTGACCATAGATGTTCATCACCATCTTTCTCCTGCTGCTCAAGGACATGTAAACTGTGATCCTCATCAACAGATCCATTGGTATAACCAACATTGGTGTAAACCAGAGTCAAACAAGGCTGTATTGTTGCACTGACAATCTTATCTATTTTCATCACTGCAAAATTCCACATTATCTCCATGAAGCTCCCTGTTTTTTGTGGAGCTAATCTATATGAACTGTTCGACATTTGTCATCTCCAATCCAGAAAAAAAGCTGTCATTGTGCTGCAGCAGTAAGACAGCTCTTATGTGTGTAGACCCACTCAGAGGCCAAGCTCCAAACTATCGTTAATTCATAGAGATGTGAGAAAATTGGACTGTGGCTAAATATCTGTAAGATAAATAGCCTTTACCAGCTTCCTCTTGTTGCACAATGCTCAGCCCTTGATATCCACAGTATTTCCAAGATGATGGAAATTAATGGCAAGTCTGAGAGTCGAAGGTTCTACTTGTAGATATAACTGTTAACCATATCCCTATTGGCCTTGGAGGCGCTGATTTATAACATGTAAGAATGTAAAGAATGGAGACACTTTGGTCATGATTTTATTTTGCTCTAAAAGTGATGTCAGAGCAGATGTTTACTTAGGACAAATTAATTTCTAATTTGTCATAAAATATCCAAGTCCAGTGCCGAGTGGTTCAAACTGAAACTTAATCATTTCGTGAATGTTTTCTAGACTTATACCAGATGGCTATCTTGGAAAAAATTATATATGGGGTGAAGATCTCCCTTCTTCATATAGAACTTGAATTTCTCATAAATGTTCCAGTTTTAGATTAGATTCCCTACAGTGTGGAAACAGGCCCTTCGGTCCAACCAGTCCACATGAACCCTCTGAAGAGTAACCCACCCAGACCCATTTCCCTCTGGCTAATTGACCTAACACTATGAGGCAATTTAGCATGACCAATTCACCTGACCTGTACATCTTTGGACTGTGGGAGGAAACCGGAGCACCCGAAGGAAATCCACGCAGACACAGGGAGAATGTGCAAACTCCAATCGAACCTGGGACCCTGGTGCTGTGAGGTAGCCACTGAGCCACTGTGCTGCCCTAATTCCTTGATCAATTAGCTATTTGATTATATAAAACAAAGAACTGCGGATATTGGAGACCTGAAACAACAAAAAAACAGAATTTACTGGAGAAACGTACCAAGTTTGGCAGTGTCTCTGGAGACTCTTTGAGTCTCTGGACAATGGTCTGAGAAGTGGCAGATGGAGTTTAATTCAGATAAATGTGAGGTGCTGCATTTTGGGAAAGCAAATCTTAGCAGGATTTATACACTTAATGGTAAGGTCCTAGGGAGTGTTGCTGAACAAAGAGACCTTGGAGTGCAGGTTCATAGCTCCTTGAAAGTTGAGTCAGAAGCTTGAAAGGGTTCAGAAAAGATTTACAAGGATGTTGCCAGGGTTGGAGGCTCTGAGCTACAAGGAGAAGCTGAACAGGTTGGGGCTGTTTTCCCTGGAGCGTCGGAGGCAGAGGGGTGACCTTATAGAGGTTTAGAAAATTAAGAGGGGCATGGATAGGATAAATAGACAAAGTCTTTCCCCTGGGGACGGGGAGTCCAGAACTAGAGGGTATAGGTTTAGGGTGAGAGGGGAAAGATATAAAAGAGACCTAAGGGCCAACCTTTTCACGGAGAGGCTGGTACGTGTATGGAATGAGCTGCCAGAGGAAGTGGTGGAGGCTGGTACAATTGCAGCATTTAAGAGGCATTTGGATGGGTATATGAATAGGAAGGGTTTGGAGGGATATGGGCTGGGTGCTGGCTGGTGGGACTAGATTGGGTTGGGATATCTGGTCGGCATGGACGGGTTGGACCGAAGGGTCTGTTTCCATGCTGTACATCTCTGTGACTCTATGACTTGAACATTAACCATTTTCTTTCTACACATTCTGTCAAATCTGCTCAGTTTCTCCAGGAATTTCTGTTTTTGTCTGTTTCAGCTACATTGCTTCCTACCAGCCTTTTCACTGTATTTGAGTTTCAATAGGGAAGGCAACAAAATTAATTTCAAACTTTTTGACTTTTTTAAGTTGGATAGATTCTACAAAATGGACTTTTAATGATTTGTTATGGACTGGTATATTTAATATCACTGACTTGTGGTTTCTTGCAAAATGTTGATGCATTGCTCATCTATCACTGTTTATTGTGCTGTTCCTTTTCATGGGCAAAGGTTATGGGCAGAGGTTCAGAAGGATTGGATTTGTTAGCCACTGTAACGGAAAAATACATAGCTCTGGAATAGAGTTATAAGAAAGATTGGGATTTGGGGAAATGGTGAAGGGGCAAGGTGTAAATGTTGCCAGTTCAAGTTGAATATATTCCAGGACGTTTAATTACAGCCCCATGCTCCGTATCTCCAATAACTCATATCTCAGAAACAGAAATATTATTTAAGGAAATAGGTGCAGTAGTAAACGCTACAGCGTTCATGCCTAATCTTTGTCTTCAACTCTACCTTTTCGCCACTTCCTATATCTCATTATTCCTGGAAAAATCAAAAAGATATTCGTGTCAACATTAAAATATGTCAAAATATATATGCACCCACAGCCGTCTGGGATTAGAAAATTCCATAAATACACAATGATATGAAATTCACAATAATATGAGCGAAGAAATGTCTCCCCAGCCCAATCCTACATTAACAAAAACCGAAAGAACTTCGGATGTTAGAAATCAGAAAGAAATCCAGAAATTGCTGGAAAAACTCTGCAGGTTTGGCAGCCTTTTTGGAGAGAAAGCAGAATTAACGTTTCGGGTCCAGTGGCCCCTCTTCAGAACACTACTTCTATTCTTGGGTTTTTCCAACAATGTCTGTTTCTGTTCTACATTATTTTCATTATGAACCTGTGCCATGTGTTCTAGATTCGCGAACCAACCTCTCCGTGACTGTGAAGGTTCCCCTTTAGAAAATTCCATTTTCAAACCAATCACCTCTCATTCTTCTCGACTCCAGATCATATAGACTCAATTTAATCAACAGCGTTGAAAGATTTTTTAAAAATGCAATGTGACCTATTTTCATTCTCCCATATTCGGCTGGTAGCAGTGTCCTGAATATTCCTGGAGAATTGGATATTCCCGGAGGCTTGATAATCCTACAGTCGGTGTTCCGAACAAAGATCACTTCCAACCACGATACAAGAGGGTAAGTAGTTTTAATATCATTCTTCAAACTTTTTAAAAGAAATAATGTTCTGGAGAGCGACAAGCACACAAAAAAAATCAATATCCATCCTGTTATAAATTGTAGCTGCGGTTGATAAAAAACAAATTGAAATATAATCAGATTGAAAATCTTTTGATTATTTTCTGCAACGTATCTAGTAACAAGCAAGCCATATTCAATGTTACGGAATGACTGTATAATGAGGAATTGTTCTTTATCAGAATAGGTTTCCACCTCCTTCTCTCCCCGGGCAGCTGACGCGTTAATCAGCCCTTGTGCCTCTGTTAAAGGGATTGAGCTTTCCTTTGAGTTGTCATTTTCCGTCGGCGGGCACAAAGCCGAGTTTGTTCCTTTAATCCCGGCGCGTCCTTGATCAAGGGCCGATAATCCGGGAGACCATTGAGACGGACTGAGTTTTCATGCCAGGATCATGGCGGCGGAATTGAGGCGGGAGACGCTACCTGCCCACTGGTCTTACGGGGTCTGTGAGGATGGGCGGATATTTTTCATTGAGTATGTTCACCCAGAGCAACTTTCAAACATTCTTGTCGCTTTCAAGCGCTCAGCGATTTCGAGTTGTTTGGAATTACAGGTTTATTTTTGTTGTCGGTGTGTATCCCCTTTCTTTGTTTTGTTTCCCGCAGCGATCAAACACGAACCACCACTTGGTTACATCCACGAACTGGTGAACCTGTCAACTCCGGCCATATGATCCGATCAGGTGGGTCGAGCGAGACTTTAGTAACTTTTGTTTGAGCGGTCAGTTCCTGTTTATCTATGTGTAATTGAGACAGGCGCAAAGGTCCAAAGTTTCAGCCGTTGATTGGGTTTTTTTTCCCTCTTTTTCTCTGCTTCCATCTCTTTATTTCCAGATCTACCTCGGGGATGGGAGGAAGGCTTCACTGAGGAAGGAGCGAGCTACTTCATTAAGTGAGTGTTGTGTCGGTGCTTCATGTTGAATTTTGCTGCAAATTTCTAAGCCTGCGAGCAGGTGAATGAGTTGGGAGATCCCACTTTGCCTCAAATCCACCTGTTTTGTTTCAGTTGATCTGTTGTTTGCTTTTGTATATCTTTTTAAAAAGGCATTTTTATTTCATAGTTCAAGTGAAAGTATAAAGGTTAATCGGAAGGTGGAATTTACTACTGGCTGCTGCAAATGTTTAATGATTACCGAGGAGATCATATGATTGTGGAATGTGAGCAACAGGTAGTCACGTGGAGTTTTATAACCTGTGAAATTGATGGGTTGATGTTTGAACTTGGGGTGCGTCTTATTTTGTAACAAAAGCGCATTTTTTGTGGCGTTTGCGAGTATGGGGATGTCATCTACATTATATTTTTTAAAATTTGTAACATACAGCCCCAAGAGAAAATGAAATCAGATAAAGTTCTTCTTTTGATGCAAATTAGACTCTATTCCTTGATTGCCTGAAACTACAAAAAACAAGACATTGTGTTTACTCCGGGATTCGCACAGTCCGCGCCTTATACTCTTATGAATTGGTTGGTATGGTGTCAATAAAGGGGAATTTATGAATTGTATAGACAGCTCGAATTACTTGCTAGTTGTGCAGGAGATGTTACTGATCGCTTTGTCGTTTCACAAATAATGTCGTTTTACAGGCGATGTAATGACAAAATATAGTTTTCCACATTGCCGTTTGAGAGGTTGCTGTGGTAACAAACAGCCCCTCGCAGTGAATTATTCAGGGCATAATTCAAATCGAAGATGCTTTCTTACCACTACAGTTTAAAAAAAACACGTTGGTATTTATGTGAAATAGTGTCTCGATTTTATGTGTCAGCTTGAAACCTAAATACGTGGGAGTGAATTATGAGACGTTTTCACAGATGAGTCTGCTGTCATATAACCTGCTGGATTATTTACAACTCTGGTTTGAAGCACAAATTAGACTTTGTTCTGAATTTTGTTGTTGACAGTCTAGGAGTTTCCTAATGTCTTTAAAATATAGTCTGTTTGATTCGTCTGACATTAAATGTAGATTATTGTTCTTGAATGATTTCTGGTTTTCTTCTTTTAGTCAGTAAATTTCATATACCAGATTATTGGAAGGATAATGGTTATCATGTAGCTACTGATCATATGCATGTGGCTTCATAGTCACTGGAATGTGTTTGTGCTGTTGTGATGGGTTCCAAAGGTTTTGTGGAGTTCAGAGTGTTTGGTTTCCAATTGCTCACATTAATGAAAGGCTGAAATTTGGTAGTTGAGACAAATAGTACTGACTTTGTGAATTTGTGATCGTTCTGTGAAATTCTTCACTATTGGGTTAGATATGTTTAGAATATTACTTTTTGACTCAATATAATGGACTGTAAGTATTAATTCATAAACTAGTGAAAAATAAATTTAAATTAGATAATTGCCAGAGAGAATTATTTCATGCAAAGGTTGATGAATGTGTTCAATGTTTCACCTTTTTGGAAAATGTTCAAAGCATACTTTAAACAGGTATTGGTTAATCTTGGGACATATTTTAAAGGGTTCAAATGTTCTTTTGTTCTTGACTTACTTTTTGCTTACAAGTCTTCTCTTGTATTCTCTTGACCATGAAGGCTGATGGAATACCGTGCTCAAATTTGTCACCTTCCTCAGCTACTCCACAATGTTTTGTGAGCTGTAATCCTCAATGGACCACCACAAACACTCATTCAGTGAAAATGAAGGTCAAGTAAGGCTGTCATTCAACTAATTCTCTCCTGCATTTTTCTTGCTGCAATACCACACCCCTCTCAAACTACCCCAAAGCAGTGGAGATGATCTTCTGAATGGAAAGGAAACTGTTCAGCACAAACCATCTTTAACCCATAACCAACAGCTACAGTATGCAAGTTATAGTTGTGTGCATCACTCAATCTGTGATCCATTTCATTGTCAGCTAGCTCATTGAAGCATACATGAAACCGAAAACATCAGAAAGCTAATGTTCTCATTCGTCTCCCATAGTGGAATGCTTCCCTTGATTATTTGATTAAGGTCAACATGATAATCATGGAAAATGTGAACCATTTTGCACATCTTTGGAGCCTTCTCGTGACGCACAAACAAAGTTATGATAGTTCAACACCTTCAATGTGCTAACTCCGCCTTCAGCTGGAAACAGAAAAGTGTGTATTTGAGGATCAGGAGAGTAAGGTTATGCTTTACTAAGCTCCATTGATTCCTGTACTTGTGTATAATTTGGTGTTTTAGATTAATGCATATAGGAGACTGAAAACTGAAGAAGAAGCACCCTCAGTGTCTTGGCAAGAAAGTTGGTCCAAAGCAATATCCTCTTGCAAGCCTGCTTGCCCAGCATCAAGGTGCTAATAGATCTAAACTAGCTCTGCTGGATGGAATGTATTGTTAGTGTGCCTGTCAGCAGACTCCTGAAGCAACGACTCTACTTGAAACTTAATCAAGGCAAGAATTTCCTGGGACGATAGAAGAAACCCTTTAGGATTGTCCTAAAAGCATTCCTGAAGAGGTCCAACATACCCATCAACTCATGAGAGATAATGGCCTGTGACTGACAAATTGAGAAGGCTCGTTTCAGGAAAGCAGTTTGTGGTACTTCCATTGGGAATATGCTGAGGTGAAGTGAAACTAGAGGGAGCACACCTGGAGTGGCAAGGATACTATCACCGTGCTACATGACACACAAGCAGGAGCTGAGAGATTTCCCATCAATCAGTTCAGAGATTAGATTCCCAACAATATGAGAACAGGCCCTCAGGTCCAACAAGTCCACACCGACCCTCCGAAGAGTAACCCACCCAGGCCCATTTCTCTCTGCCTAATGCACCTAACACTAGCATGGCCAATTCACCTGACCTGCACATCTTTGGACTGTGGGAGGAAACCCATACAGAGACAGGGAGCATATGCAAACTCCACACAGACAGTCGCCTGAGGCTGGAATCGAACCTGGGACCATGGTGCTGTGAGGCAGCAGTGTTAACTACTGGGCCACTGTGCTGCCCCACGGTGTTATAACATACCTCCAGAGCAGGTAGGACTTGAAACTATGCCTCCTGAATCAGATGTTAGGGATGCTACCAATGCACCACAAGAACCTCTAAGTAGTAGAGTAATACAGCATGGAAACAGACCCTTTTCATCCAGTTTGTCATGCTGACCAAGTTTGTCAAACTAAACTAGTCCCACTTGGCTGCATTAGGACCATATTCCACTAAATCTTTCCTATTCAGATACCTATCTGAATGTCTTTTATAAGTGTTGTTGCTGCTTTTACCACTTTCTCTGGCAGTTCATTCCACAGGTGAATTACCTAGAGAAAGTGAGGACTGCAGATGCTGGAGATCAGAGCTGAAAAACGTGTTGCTGGAAAAGCGCAGCAGGTCAGGAAGAAGGGCTTGTGCCCGAAACGACGATTCTCCTGCTCCTTGGATGCTGCCTGACCTGCTGCACTTTTCCAGCAACACGTTTTTCAACAGGTGAATTACCCTCCATGTAGAAAAAGTTGCCCCTCTGGTTCCTTTTTTTTTTAAGTCTTCTCTCCCCTCACCTGAAAATTATGCCCTCTAGTTTTGCATTCCCCTACCCTCAGGAAAAGACCTTTGCTAATGAATGTATGTCCCTCACGATTTTATAAACCTCTATAAGGTCACCCCTCAACCTTTTTATGCTCCAGTGGGAAAAAAAACCCAGCCTATTTGTATATCTCAAACCTTCCATTCCCAGCAACATCCTGAAAAATCTTTTCTTTTCTGAAATCTCTCCAATTTAATAACTTTGTTCTTCTAGCCGGGTAACCAGAATTGTACACCGAACTCCAAAAGTGGCCTGACCAACATCCTGTATAACCTGAACATGACATTCCAACTCCTATATTCAATGGTCTGAGCACTGAAGGCATGTATGCAAAATGCCTTCTTAACCATGATGTCTATCTTTTGATGCAACTTTCAAAGAAATATGTACCTGAATCCCTAGGTCTCTATTTGGCAACAGTACCTCAAGGTTCGACCATTAATTGTATAAGTCCTGCCTTTGTTTGTTTTACAGATATGCAAAACCTCACATTTATCCAAATTAAAGTCCATCTGTCACTCCTCAGTCCATTGGCCCGATTGAGCAAGATCCCTTTTGTAATCTGAGATAACCTTCATTGTCGACTAAACCACCAATTTTGGTGTCATCTGCAAACCTACTAACTTGCCTCCTAAATTCTCATTGTTACTTGTCATTTATATAATATTTCAGTCGACCTAGCATCAATCCTTGTGGAACACCACTGGTTCCAGGCCTCCAATCTGAAAAACAACCCTCCACCACCACCCTCTGTCTCCTCCTGTCAAGCCAATTTTATAACTAGTGGGCAAGTGCTTCCTGAATCCCATGTGATCTAACTTTACTAATTAGTCTACCAAGTGGAACCTTGTCAACGGCTTTACTATAGTCCATGTAGACAACATCTACCACTCTCTGCTCTCATCGATCTTGTTGGTTACGTCCTGAAAAAAATCAATTGTGAGGTTGCCATGCATGAAGCCATGGTGTCTGTCTCTAATCAGTCCTTGCCTCTCCAAATGCATGTAAATCCTATCTCTTGGAATTCCTTCCAACAACTTCTCCACCGCTGGTCAGACTTGCAGTTCTGTAGTTCCCTAACAGTCTTTCATAAATAAAGGCACAACATTTGCCACCTTCCAGGCCTTCATGGTTGTAGCTGATACAGATTTGTCTGTTCGGGAGCACTGCAATTTTATTCCTAAATTCACTCGACCTGGGATGCATGATCAGGTCTGGATATTTATCCACCTTCATTTTTAAGGCAATCAGCCCTTCCTCTTCTGTAATGTAGATTGTTTTCAAGACATAAATATTTATTTTCCTGAGTTCCATCGCCTCTGTTTCTTCATTCAGAGTAAAAACTGACACTATATTTGCTTATGTCTCTGATCTCCTGTGATTCCACACATAGACAACCTTGTTGATTGTTATTCTCTAACTAGCTGCTCATTTGCTCTTAATATGTTTTGTCGAATCTCTTTGGATTATCCTTAACCTTATGTGCCAGGGCTATCTCATTTCCTTTTTGCCCTCCTAATTGCTGGCTTAAGAATATCTCTACAACCCTTCTACTCTTCAAGAGATTAATTTGATTCCAGTTATCTGCACCTAATATAGGATTACAATTTCTTCTTAACCAGAGCATCAATATCTTTGTTAATCCTTTGTTACCTATTCTTACTAGCCTTCCCCTTCACTCTAATAGGAACATAATGCCTCTGAACTCTCTATCTCATTTTAGAAAGCCTCCCATTTGCCAGTTGTAGACTTTTCACAGGTAAAGGGACTCCAACTCTTGATAGTTCCTGTCTAAATCCATTAAAATGTTTTTTATTTCTGTAGAAAGAACTGTAGAACTAAAGAACTGTAACTTTTTTTATATAAGGACTATCCTTTTCCATAACTATTTTTAAACAAGTGAATTATGATCAGTGGTCCCAAAGTGCTCCCCTCTGCTATTTCGAATTAACTTGTTTTGTCATGTCTGGGGTTTGAACCCAGGCCTTCTGGTTCAGAGAGGTAGGGATGCTACTATTGCACGACAAGAGCCCTTGAATTCATTCTGGCTAGAAACCACAAACATTGGCCAGAATGGGAATAGAACCTGTGACTTTGGCATTATTAATGAAACTCTGTAACCAGCTATTGCTATAAATACTGAAGGGATAGGATCGTAAGATAAAGCTTGGCTATTTTGTAATCATCCTGTTCAGAAATGTTATTACAGACATCTGAAGTAGGTGAGACTTGAACCCAGGCCTCATGGCTCAGCCCCACTATTGCCCTAAGCAGTAGTTTAGACTTATTTTTCTAATCAGAGATCTTATTACACACCTCTGGAGCAGATGGGACTTGACCCCCATGTCTCTCTGGTCTTGGGGCAGAGGCACTACGACTGAATCACAAGAGGCCGAGTAGTTGTTTAGAGAATTCATCCCCCTCAACCCTCACCTGCTTCACTCCTTCAATTGCATCAATATTGATCTTGGCTAAGTGGCACATTTCCGGGTGTCATGGGATTGGAGAATTCTGATTGACAGCTAACTAGATTTTTCTGCCTAATCACTTACTATCTATAATCTGTGAGCCACCAGAAGCAACGATAGGGTTCTCTTGTGGCGCAGTGATAATTTTCTTAGCCTAGGACTGGGAGGGCCGGGTTCATGTCCCACCTACTCAACTGAACAGGTTGAGTAGATAAATAGGTTTCTTAAATCAAAGCTATTTTAGTACTTGGCACATGAGCTGTGTGAAGGGGTGGGAATGAAAAAACTTGCCCATTCACTCAAGTGGACAGTTTGCAACTAAAGTTGTTTTTACATGGGTTAGTTTTTGTGCTTATAAATTGTTTGACTACTTGCTGTAGCTGTGGCTTAGATTTATAGTCCACTTTGTTTTTACTGTAACTACATTTTGTATTGTAGGCAGTTAGAGTTAAAGGTTTTACAGCCAAAACATTTTGACTTGGAATGTGATTTCAAATTGTTAAAATTTTTCTACATTTCACATTTCAGCTGTTGGGTTGATAGTCTAATGTAAGAATGGTTTAAGCTTTGAATTAGTATGAAGCTTTTGAGTTGTGCTTTTTGTTTTTGCAAGTTGTCACAAATGTTTATAATTGCAATTCTTAACTTGTAATGTATAGACTGTAACAAAAGTTTTTGTAACTTGTATTGACATGTTTGAGACCAAACTAAATTTATTTAACCTATGTGAATTTAGGCTTGGCCATAGACTTCATGTGTAAGCAGGATTCCACATTTGCTATTTGGCTGCTGTAGGTACCATTATTAGGTAGTGTGATAGCACTGCAAAATGCTCTAGTTAACATAAATTTTCCCTCCTTCCAATATAACATGTCCATTACCATTTTTTTTCATTGCAAAGATGTATTTATTTTCTGTCAGCTGCCATTTTCACAAATGTGCAGATTCTGCTTGCAAACCAAACCTGGTCTCGTTGATTACCTTGTCCAATTCAGACAAAAATATACCAGACGATTATGTGAGTAATGTTTCCTCATAAAGTTCATACAGGGGAATTGGATTTGATTATATAAACCTCATCTCCCCATTTGTTGAGGACATTGATCTGTGACTTCACTCCACATGCCTGTGTTTGCCCATACCTTTGGTGATTTAACAGTTTCTACTTTCAAGTTAACAGTTGATCAGGGATCCAATGCCATTTGCTGGAGTTCCAAGCTCCTGTGACCCTTTTGAGGAAGCATTTCTTTTCTCCTGGAAGTCTTATATGTTAAGATTTATACCTCTCAGTCCTAGTCTTTGAATTAGTTGAAATAGTTTCTCCCAACCTTTTAATACCTCAAAGTTTGTGAGAAGATTTGTAGCTTGGGTGCTCGTTGTTGTGATTCTGTTCGCCGAGCTGGGAATTTGTGTTGCAGACGTTTCGTCCCCTATCTAGGTGACATCCTCAGTGCTTGGGAGCCTCCTGTGAAGCGCTTCTGTGATGTTTCCTCCGGCATTTATAGTGGTTTGTCTCTGCCACTTCCGGTTGTCAGTTCCAGCTGTCCGTTATCCGTATCCATGAACACCAACTAGCCACGAAACGACATGACCAGCTATCCTTAGTAGCCACACACTCAGATGACAAGCAACATGAGTTCGACTGGGACAACACTACTATTATAGGACAAGCCAAACAGAGAACAGCCAGGGAATTCCTAGAGGCATGGCACTCATCCACAGATTCTATCAATAAGCACATCGACTTGGACCCAATATACCGACCACTGCAACGGACAGCTGGAACTGACAACCGGAAGTGGCAGATTCAAACCACTATAAATGCTGGAGGAAACATCCCAGAAGCACTTCACAGGAGGCTCCCAAGCACTGAGGATATCACCTAGTCAGGGGATGAAACGTTTGCAACACAAATTCCCAGCTCGGCGAACAGAACCACAACTTTTAATACCTTTTGACTAAATCATCCCAAAACCTTTAAAGATTGAGGGAACATCACCCTTGTTGTCTAATTTCTCCTCCATAGCTGAATGCTTGGAGTCTATTCTAGTAAAAGCACAGTGCTCTTCATTCAATATCAGATTACAAGTGAGCTAATATTTCTGTGTTGCACAACAGTGTGCCAGAACATTCAAATATTATCTCCTAAACTTCCTAAGCCTTATCTTGCAGGCATTCATACTCCCGTGCAAAATGATTCTTCCTTCACGGATATATCTAAGACCAAGCATGGAGACCAGAGTTCCTACCCAGATATTGGGGGAGTAAAGCTTCTTGTAGATTCCTCCAAGTTGTAATATATTGTGAGCTTTCTATAACTTGTGTGTTTTTTGCTCCCAAAATGTTGAGAAGGAATAAACAGTTCAACCTCAGCAGTTCTGAAACTAAGATTGGATTGTAATCATGCACTCCGTTAACATCAGAAATGAGCCTTGCATAGGATTTCAAAGCCTGTTTGTTGTTCATGCATAATTTGTTCCAATAAATCTAAGTTGTTCTAGAAGTTGGATATTATTTTTATGAAGTGGTTATATTTTATCAGTGAATAAATTGATACCACTAAACATGTAGAAAGGAACTTTATTTGTAGCTGTCTTCAGTAGCTTATTTAAATGTGTTAACTGACGTGATTTTAAGTGAAGGAAAGTGGAAACCAAAGATGGTTTCATGCAGTAAAATTTGTGACGTCTCCAGGGAATCTTGTCTGATTTTCATTTGTTCTCTCTAGTCCTTCCATGTGCTTTTGCTAAGCTTAAAAGCCTGTTTTAGATTCTGAAAGTTTGTGTAATGGTTTGTAAAATGGAATGCATTCTATGAATTTTGAACTGAGAACAAAGTGTTAGCAGTCCAATGGGCTTCTGCTGAATATAAAATCTGAATGACAGTAACAATTGCATACCTTCCAGCCTACCTACTTTGGTAGGTTTGAAGAATGTTAAATTGTTCTTGTACATTGCAGATTGAACTAGTCATTATTTTGTTTTTTTTTTTAACAAATCAGTATACTTCAGTTCCCCACCCGCTCCTTTTTAGATCCATTTCTGCTGGAGATTGATTCATAGAACATAGAACATAGAACAAAATAGCGCAAAAAGGCCCTTCGGCCCTCAATGTTGCGCCGACCTGTGAACTATTCTCAGCTCGTCCCCCTACACTTATCCCAAAATCATCCATGTGCTTATCTAAGGATTGTTCATATCTCCCTAATGTGGCTGAGTTGACTACATTGGCAGGTAGGGCATTCCACGTCCTTACCACTCTCTGTGTAAAGAACCTGCCTCTGATATCTGCCTTAAATCTACCACCCCTCAATTTGTAGCTATGCCCCCTCATACACACTGACGTCATCATCCAAGGAAAAAGACTTTCACTGCCTACCCTATCTAATCCTCTGATCATCTTGTATGTCTCTATCAAAACCCCTCTTCGCCTTCTTCTTGCCAATGAGAACAGGTTAAAGTCTCTCAGCCTTTCCTCATAAGACCTTCCCTCTAGACCAGGCAATATCCTGGTAAATCTCCTCTGCACTTTTTCCAATGCTTCCACGTCCTTCCCGAAATATGGCGACCAGAACTGTACACAATATTCCAAGTGTGGCCGCACCAGCATTTTGTATAGTTGCAGCATGATATTGCGGCTCCGGAACTCAATCCCTCTATGAAAGAAACCTGACACTCCATATGCCTTCTTAACAGCACTATCCATCTGGGTGGCAACTTTCAGGGATCTATGTACATGGACTCCAAGAACTACACTACTAAGAATCTTTCCATCGACCCAGCGCTCTGCTTTCCTGTTATGCTTCCCAAAGTGCATCACCTCACATTTAGCTGCATTGAACTCCATTTGCCGCCTCTCAGCTCAATTCTGCAGTTTATCCAAGTCTCCCTACAACCTGTAACATTCTTCCACACTGTCCACTACTCCACTGACTTTAGTGTCATCTGCAAATTTACTAATCCATCCAACTATTCCTACGTCTGAGTCATTTATAAAAATGACAAACAGCAGCGGTCTCAAAACAGATCCTTGTGGCACACCACTAGTAACCGGACTCCAGGCTGAATATTTTCCATCAACCACCACTCGCTGCCTTCTTTCAGAAAGCCAGTTTCTAATCCAAACTGCTAAATCGTCCTCAATTCCATGCCTCTGCATTTTCTCCAACAGCCTACCATCTGGAACCTTATCAAAAGCTTTACTGAAGTCCATGGGCTCTGGCTATTATCTGGTACACTGTCCATTCTGAACCAGCAATCTCAAAGTTTAGGTGGTGCACTTCTAACTGAGCCTAGTTTGTGTCTGCACCTAATGTCTAGTAATTAGGAATGATTACTTTTGTCAGGATGCTGCAACATATTCACGCCTTCTGCTCCAATGAGCAGAGTTCATTGCATTCAAAACGGAATAACATAGAAACAAAATGAACTTCTGCGGTTAGTGGGTAGTGAGGGGATATATGCTGTCACTTTGATGAGGTGCTGGGCAATGGTCACATTACTCCAAAGAATATCGTTGGGGAAAAAAGTCATGAATAAGAAGATGACAATTCTTTTAATGTTGAACTCCTCCTTGTTCTAATTTCTGGCACAATTGAGAATGTGACTATCCAAATGAAGCAGAACATTCGATCAAATGGTTTCACTTGTTTAAATATTAATCATGATAGATCGTGGTAGATTGCAGCATGTGGGATAAAACTTCAAAGAAATTTAAGTTGGTTCTGTGATTACACTGCAGCAAGTACCTCGCTGGCTCAGGAGCTAAGTGCATTTCTGTCTCGACTTGCAAACTCTCCTGTTTGATACCGAATTAAGTAATCAACACAACCTACAAGCACTGACCAATGAAACAGCTTGACTGAGTTGGATGCTCCTGAAGAAGGGCTTATGCCCGAAACGTCGATTCTCCTGTTCCTTGCATGCTGCCTGACCTGCTGTGCTTTTCCAGCAACACATTTTCAGCTTAGTTGGATGCTCACCTGGATGAACACTGCACAACTTCTATGCTGCCTTGTAGTATTTGGGTGTGTTATGAAGAACCACAGGGCACAATTGTTTTGGTGCATGATAAAGTATTGATAGCCTTTGAATTACATTCTATTTTTTCTTTGTTGCTCTTCTGTTAATTTTTATAGTTTCATGTCATTCCATTAAATGCTATATTTATATGCAGTTCAGTTTACATATAGTTGAGTGTTTGTGTGTGTTTACGCGTATGTGTGAATTGTGATTGATTTGTTTTGTGAAGTGGATGTCAAATATTAAAAGGTAGAACATTATTTCCTTCAAAAATATTTGACATTCTTTCAATATTACAATAACATATTTTATGTAACACCTCTCTTCAAATAAATCATCCAAGGTCTGTCTGAAGGATATTGTGAAACAAAACGACAATCGGGTAGGAGCAATTAAGATATCCAGTACTCATGATTTGAAGAGAAGCTTTTAAACAAAGTGAGTGAGATGTAAGTCTAGTATTCTGGATTTTGGGCCACTTGTCGCAAGTGGTAGCAGTAAATATAAGGGGTGCTCAATTTGCTGAAATTAGAATGTAGACCTTGTGGTGGAATGGGGGTGGGGAGGATAGGGGCACTGGCATGATTCTACAAGTAAGAAGGTGACTTAACGAGATGGAAGAATTTCACATTAAGGATGAAAATTTAAAAACAACACCATTGCTGAACTGGTATCCAGCAAAGGTCAGCATGGACGGAGATGAAGGAGAATGGGACGAAGCAACTTGAGACACCGGCAGCAGAATTTTGAATGAAATAAAGTTCCAGTTCAAAAAGAAACTATTGCCCTATTTCTTCTTTACAAGAGATAACTTGCTGTCATAATATCACTCTCCTGCTGCTTTTTAAATTGTATCTGTAACAGTGATTTGTGGCATTATGGCTCAACGTGGCAAATCAATCCATGCTCAAACAAACGTCAAGTATACATAAATTTCACTTAACCCATGGCTTTGCTTTGGTATTTCCTGAGTGGAGCATCAAGGAGGTGGCTCTGTGTGCACCTGTAGGTGGTGTTGCTTGTTCATGTTTTCTGTCAAAGTAGAAATAGTGCTTATATTTGGAGGGTAATCCTCAAGTGGAAACCTGTGGACATGTAAGATAGTGAAAAATAAATCCTGGACAATGTTTATTAGGTCTGGCAGCATTTGTAGAGCTGTCTTTGTTCAATTTGTGCTATTACAGACTTCAGGCTTTTTCCCATTTAAAACCAACATGAATAATTTCCTTGAGGTTAATCAGACATGAGTATAATCATACATTAATCAACATATGGAATTAATTCTTGGGTAGTGTGATGGATACAAAACCATGAGTCACTTAAATTGACTCTAATGAAATGTAAATGAATAAATGAAGATGGATTGAATACTGTCCCAAATTTCCCATTTAACCTTATTCTCTCTCTTTTGTAACCTGAAAGTGCCGCAGTTGTCTTTAGTGTGGCTTGAAGGTTTTGGAGCCTGTTGTTCAATCACTGCCAAAGATTTGAGGGAAAGGGAGAATGAACAAGTTTCCCTCTTTAGACCTCATTTTGAGGCCTGAATTCAGACAGGATTACCAGGTTACAGCTGTAGTTGGCTTACTAGTGACATAACTAATATTCTTTATATCCTTATTTTGGATTCTGATGGAAAATTCTGGAGTTAACAAGAATAGGAGGCCATCTAATTGAGATAAGTATAGTGCTAAAAGGTTTGACAAAGTAGACACTGAGAGGATGTTTCCCCGTATGGGGCAATCGAGAATAAGAGGTGACAATCCTTGTTGGATAAGGGGTAACAGATTTAAAATAGCGAGAAGAAACTATTTTTCAAAGGGTCACAAACCTGTAGAATTCACTACTCCAAAGTGTGTTGGATGTTGGCTCATTGAGTAAATTTAAGGGGAGTGAGAGATTTTTCATTAGCACTGGGTCGAAGAGTTGTGGAGAGGAAAGGAGTTGAGGCTGAGATGAGATCAATGATCATATGCAGCAGGCTCAATGGACTGGATTGCCTACTCTTGCTCTGAGCTCTTTTGTTTATAGTTGCAAAAATCATTGGAAGTGGAATTATTGAAACGGCTTGCATTTATATTTAATCCATGGCTACTAAATGTCTTACCGTACTGTGCAGTTAACAAAGCACTTGTGCAGTGTCTGACTGTTTTTGTGATGTAGGAAATGCAGAAGTCAATTAATGCACAGTACTTTTCCACAAATGGTGTGGTAATGACCGGATAATCTGTTCTTGTATTGATTTGTGGAACAAATATTGACCAGATCACGAGCACTCTGCTCTTGTTTTAATATGGCGTTGTGGGCAGAGAGGGACTCGATATAAATATCTCATCTGAAAGATCCAGCAGTCCATTATTCCTTCTGTGTAGCACTGGTGTGTAAGCTTTGACTTTTTTTTAGCTCGTGCTAAAGGAGGGCCAAAACACCAAAATCCTCATTGTTTAATAACTAAGTAGTGTAACCTCACCAAGATGTTTCTTAACCAGTTATCCATTTTGCATCAAGTTGCTGGCGATTGTTGAAACTATGTATCACGTATGCCACTGAGCAGAAAATCCACTCTGAGCTCTTGTTCCAGATTGTTCACAAGTACCTCCTTTCTCCCATCTCCTTCCCCCTGCTGTGACTGTGGAAGTGCTGTAAATTGGATCAGCATCAGATGCAGCTCAGTAGGAATGAAGACTGTCTCTTGTTGAATAGCTTGTTTAATTCCTCAGGCCTCAACTATTAAGAATGACTAATTAGGCAAGGTTTTTGCAAGTGTCCATTGCCTTTGATAGACTTTTTGTTTGGTTCCACAAAATCAATATCTTCAAGCACAAAAGTTGGACTGTTTCTTAATTCACTCACGAGCTGTGGGCATTGATGGCTGGTCCAGCACTTAATTGCCTTGGCCCAGTGGCCCTTATGTTGCAGTTTGTGTATGTAGACCACAATGCGATGAGGCTGACCCATTTCAAGTTTTAACATAACCCTGAACAAGTCAGGATTGAGAGTGGCAGGGAGGGCACCTTGCAGCTGTTGGTGGTCCCCTGTATCTGCTGTCCTTGTCCTTTTTTGAGATGGAAGTGGTTGTGGGTTTGAAAGGTGTTGTTTAGCGAATCTTTGGCAAATTTCTGTGTCTTCTGATAATACACACTGCTGCTACTGAGCATTGGTGGAGGAAGTGGATCTTTTTGTGGTGCTGATTTTAAAAAGGTTGCTTTGTCTTGGATGGTGTCATGTTTCTTGAGTGTTGGAGCCGCATCCATCCAGGCAAGTGGGGAGTATTTCAGCACACGCTTGATTTGTGCCTTCTAGATGGATGGACAGGTTTTGGGGAGTCAGGAGGTGAGTTGGTCATTGCAGTATTCTTAGCATTTGACCTACTGTTGTAGCTGCGGCATTTTTATTTGTTTGGCTCGTTCACATTCTGATCAATGGTAACCCCCAAGATGTTGATAGTTATGATAATACCGTTAAATATATAGGGGTGGTAGTTCGACTGTCTCTGTCTCTTAATGGAGATGGTCATTGCCTGGCATTTGTGTGGCATGAATATTAGTTTCCACTTTCAATCCAACCTTGAATATTCTTAAGGTCTTACTGCCTTTGGACTTGGACTGCATTGCACATGAATTATGAATGATGCTGAACATTGTGCAATCTTTGGCAAGTATCCCCACTTCTGGCCTTCTGGAGGGAAGATAGTTGATGAAGCAGCTGAAGATGGTTGGGCCTAGGATATTGCCCTTAGGAAATCCTGCAGGAGCACTTGGAGCTGAGATTACTGACCTCTGACAACCACTTCCATCTTCGTTTGTACCAAGTATGACTCCAACCAGTGGAGAGTTATTTTCCTCTGAATCATTGACTCCCGTGCTCTTGCTCGAGTTCTTTTGATATCATACTCTTGTCAACTGCAGCCTTGTTCTCAAGGGCAGTCACTTTCACCGCACCTCAGAATTTTGTCCATATAATGAGGCAATAACTTGAAATTTATTTTTCGCAACCACCAGACATCTCAAAACTACTTCAAGCCAAAAGAGTTACATTGTACTTTGCTCAAAAACTGCATGAATTCATGTAAGACTCTGTTATCTCACTTTTTAGATTAGAATCAGTCTAAACATTATGGCACAGACAGAGAACACAGGGGGCTAACACCAATTGTTACGGTTAACCTGAGCATGTAACTTTTTTTAAAAAGTTGTGATTTACACATGAAAGAAGTGAAACAATCATATTCGAACAGATGAAAGACTGAAAAATACCTTGATTATTTTTTGAATGTATAATTTCAGTTACATCACACTGTAAACTTTTGCTATAAATTCTGTGTCTTATAATTGTGTCCTCCACATCCACCTGATGAAGGAACGGCGCTCCGAAAGCTAGGGTGCTTCCAATTAAACCTGTTGGACTATAACCTGGTGTTGTGATTTTTTATTTTTTAACCTTAAGCCAACAAAGTTATTTTAACATGCAGTCATAGTGTAATGCAAGAAATGTGGCTGTAAAGTAGCACCCAAAGAATTGCGCAAAGTAATCCTGAGCAGGTAATCTGTTTCTTGTGATTGTTGGAGGGATTTAAACGGACATACACGATAACTCCCTGCTCTTCTGCAAATTAGTACCTGAGCTGGCAGAATGGGGCCTCCGTTTAATGTCTCATTTGAAGGAATGCCGCACTTTCTCACTACTGCACTGGATGTTCTGGCCAGGACTTCATCCAAGAACTTTTTTGGTTTAGGTGTGATCATGAATAACGGGGAAGGTTAAAGAACAAGTAACTGGTGAGATGGATTATGTATATTGATGTACTGTTGTTACCTTTAGATTGAATGTCATTTTTCTACAGATTCTAAAGGAACAAAAATCTGAATTTATAAGATCACTGTCAACTTTTACAAATCAATGGCAAGGGCACCAAGTACTTTGCACCACAATATGGGAAGGTCGTTAAGTTTACCAATACAAGGTACAAAGTTTACCAATAGGGTTGTAAAAATCGGACCAAAAACTTTGTTGAGAGAAGATGTAATTAGTTTTCTTGAAGAAAGGAAGCTTGAGGGAATACCTCCATGAATATATTTGCAATTATGTGATGTTTTGATTAAGTAGGATGAATTAGTTTCCTCTGGCAATTGGGCCAACACTCAGAGGACATAGATATAAAATACTTGACAAAATGCTAGGGGGTAAGGAGAAACGTGTTTGCACTCGGTATGATTTAAGATCTGAAATGCACTACTTGAAAGGGTAGTGGAATCAGATTTCAAAAGCAATCAAAGAGCCCTTGAATGCTTGAGGACGAATATGCAGCAAAAACACTGGAGTGAGAATTAAGAGTCATGATCAGTTGAATGGTGGCCTTCTGTGGTGAAAATACCATGACTTTATCTTTTTAGAAGACTCTTTCTTTTTTTTCTCTCTGCATTGCTGATTTCACATTATTACAGTAGACAAAAATATTATTGCAGAACTACTTGGTCAGGGTTGATTTGCAATAAAAGATGGTTCATTTCAAAGAAAGGTGAGACTGTGTAACTGGTAGTGCATGAGTCATGAAAATGTCACCATCGTCAGGGTGGCATGTTTTTTGACATTTTTAAGGATTCTACGTAAAAAGTCTATGTCATACAGGTATTTTACATATACTCTATGTTCTTGTGCTTGAGAACTATTATCACTTTACTGGCATTTTGGAGGAGTCTGGAAGGAGATGCATTATTGCTCAATGAAATTCAATCTGGCTCCTTTTGTGAACATGTTCTCTACACAATGAATTGTATGTTCGAATGGATCGACATTTCAGTCAGCTTGAGGAAGAAAGGAAAAACATCTTTTAATGAATGGTACTGCCTTCAGCAAAGTTAGATAGTTCAAACATGAATGGGATCTAACCTCCCACATTCTTTCCTTCAAAATATTTTCAGTATATTTCTAAACCTTGAGAGTAGTAGACTTTTTTTAAATTGAAGTTTAGAAGACTTTTTTTTTTCTCTGCATTGCTGATTTCACATTATTACAGTAAACGAAAATATTATTGCAGAACTACTTGGTCAGGGTTGATTTGCAATTTTAATTTTAGTATGCATGTGGGCAAGTTTCATGCTTTAAAATGTGATCCGTGCACATCAAAGTTCTGCAGTATTTCTAATGAATGGGCTGCATTATGTGACAAAATCCTTTCTTCATTTGCAAAATGTTCTTGAGCTTCATGCCTTCATCTCTAAGCAACTTTTTAAGATGTGACTTTAAAACCAGGCCCTACCTCTTCAAGTGAATGTCAAACGTACCACTGTGCTGTTGGTCAGAGAGCAGGGAGTTCTGATATTCAGGCCACTGTTGACACGTAACAAATGTCAGCAAAAGAATTGATTTTTTTTTGTGGGATCAATGCTGTGTAATGGTGAACTGCTGTTTTTAATGTATTTTAACAGTGATGAAACTTGATAGCAAAAGAAAATGTACTTTTTAAGTGCTTTGGTATGTTTGGCATGTTTTAAGGACATAGAGATCAAACTGTTTGTAGGGTAAATGCACTGGTCAGTCTTTTGATACAAGTGTATTTTACTGGCTCTGCTGAATAAAGTACTACTTGGGCATGGCCTGGTTTGTCAAGCTGTGGTAAATGAAGCTCAGTAAACAGCTTGAGGGTTGCGGCAATTGCAATGCATGAGTAGTTAGTTAAAGCAGTGGAAATTTGGGAGTTTTCAATCTATTTCCAAAGCAGAAAATTAAACTGCAGATGCTGAAAAGCTGAAATAGAAACTGAGCAACTCTGGATTTAAGGAAATAGTTCTTGAACTAATTGTACTTTCCTGTCAGAATTGTCATTTTGTTGCAGTTATCTTGAAAATGCTTGTTTTTTTTCCCGTGAAATGGAAGTTTGCCCTATTGCACATGCAGCATTTCATAGGACTAGAAGATAGGACTAGGTCATTTGACCCCTGAAGCCTGCTCTACCACTCAGTATAATCGTGGCTTATCATTGAGCTCAATGTTCTAATCCTAATTCTATGCACACTTCCTTTCAGTGACTGGTGGATGAGGATATCCAAGCCTAGCTGGAGATTGCCCCCTCAATTTACATCAATTTAAATAATAATCTGCCTTCGTACTTTTGCTACCAAATTAGATAACCATGCATTGATGCACATTATACTGCATCTATCATGCATTTGTCTCCTCACTCAATCTGTTCAAATCACATAGCAACATTTTGGCATCTACTTCTCGGCTCACTCTTGCACCCAGTTTTGTGTCAGCTGGGAATTTTGAGAGATTACACCTTGTTCCCTCATCTAAATCATTAACATGTATTGTGAATAGTTGGGGTCCTAGTATGCCATACCTATTCAGTCACAGCCTGCTACTCAGAAAGTGAGTTTTTTTTCTATTTTCCTATTGTTTATTTCTTGTTAGCTTAGCAATTTTCTATTCATCTCAAAATGTTACCCCCAATCCTATGCATTTCACTTTTGTGTTTATCTCTTTCGGTGTGACTTTGTCAAAGCCTTTTAAAAGTCCAAATAAACCACTGGCTTTTCCAATCCACTCTACTAGGTATTGCAGTGGATTTCTCTGCAGGATTTCAATTTTGTTAGTCCATTTTGACTTTGTCTGATTTCACCCCTCTTTTCGATGTGCTTGGCTATGAAATCCTTGATCTTCCTCGCTACTGACGTTAGACCTGCTGGTCTACAATTCCCTGTTTACTCTCTACTCTCGAATAATAATTGACTTCGTGTAACAACAGACTTTTGCATTACAAGTTGTAGAATTGGCCTCTTCAGAAAAAGGATCATAAATATCAGTGCACTGGCAGATTGTATTATTCACACATGAACTATGTATTTTAAAGTGATATAATTATGAAAATGCAGAAAACACAAGTAAGAAACAACTTGAATTCAAGAATATTTGAGCTTCTCTTGAAATAGTTCAGGTTTTTAAAATGTGAGTTCTTTGTAATAAAACGTTGATCTCGATTCTACGATAAAGGAATTTTGCTTGTTCACTCCATTGACAACTGCCAGCAAAATGGCTGTGTGCTTTAAAGTCTTCCTTTTTATGTAGAGAACACTGAGCCATTTGATATCTAAGACCTGTAGTACATGAGAGCATTGGAAAATGCATGACTACCTCTGGCAACTCTCCAGACTGACATTGGATGATGCCCTTGGCTGTTTTTGCTTTGGGATCGCCTTCATTTCCACTGAAGGCATTAACCTTTGACATTCAGAATGTGGCCATGTAGTTGAAGTACAAGCAATGTATTTGCTAATTGAGCTGCTGCCACATGCTGTCAATGTTCTCTCTAAAGTGCACAATTGTGTAGTCACAAAGGTGATCAACATGCTCATGCCGATTGTGGTATTGACTTCTCATTCTGGAAGTTGCTGCCATGTACAAAACCCAGCGGTCTGTGTGGAACAAAGGTAAATTGGGGGAGTGCTGCATGCTGTAGCTGTAACATTGATGTGGCACTGTGTGGTCTGCCCCTTCGATTATTTTATGTTGGCAACCATGAGCTGTTTGCCTTTCTATCTGAGGTAAATAGCATGAAAAACCAGAGATACTATTCGTATCCAAGTACCAAGCAAGCTAAGTGCCATAAAATGCATTCTGTGCAGATGCATGAGGTACTCATGTATTTGTGTGTGCAGTAACCTGGCAGAAACATTATGATGCAAGGTGGCCCTGATTCCAAAGTGCAGAGAAATCTGAAGCATGCTTAGCTATTTTGAGACTTTTGTTTTTGCTGTTGCTGACATCCAGTGATGAAGTGCAGAGATGGCTGCTGTCCGTGGACCATGCAGTGAAGAGTTTGGTGAACTGAGCTTAAAACTGAGGTCTGAAGAAGTATGAATCCGCAAGGTAGTTGCTCAGACGGTCTTGTTGGGAATTGGCATCATTTAGTTTCTTGGCAGTAGTCTGAAGAATCATGAGCTCCATACAAATAAGGTGAAATTAGCTTATAATGAATTAAAAATGTCTGGAAACAAAATATTTGCTTATTAGAGATTTAAAACTTTGAGGGAAAATCAGAACCTTTTTTCTTTTGACTGGAAGAAGCAGATGACTTATTTCCCTTAACTATATTTTCCCCAACTTTCTTGTCATTGCTCACTCAAATCAAGGGCTGGAAAGAGCCATGCAAAAATTAAGATTTAAATCATTATGTACAAAATAAAGATTGAGAAAGAACGTGGGGTTACAAGAGTAGGAGGTAAGACAGGTGAACCAAAAACAACTTAACTCTCCAATATGAATTAAACTTGCAAGCATGAGACTCCCCATAATTAACAGTACAGCTTGACAGTAGTTCTAACTGATGACATAACTAAATTATGCCTGAAAGCATCAACTTACTGCAGTCCCCATTGATTTTAAAAAAACATTCTGATAGGCTCACACTGATTTCAGTGGTCATGTATGTTTAAAGCTCAAGAGTATCTGAGCTCCATAACATCCCTGAGGAACTCCTGCAGGGTAGTATTTTTTGGCTCATCTACCTTCAGCTGCTTTGTTAGTGACTTGCTCTTAGTGATCAGGTCAGAGGTAGGAAAGTTCACTGACTGTGTACAATGTTCAGCACGATTCCTGACTTCTCAGGTACTGAAGTAGTCCATGTTCAATTGCAGCAAGACCTGGACAATATTCAGGTTTCAACTAACAAGTGGCACGTAACATTTGTGCCACACAAATGACAGACCATTAACATCTGCAACAAGAGAGCATCTAACCATCACCCATGGACCTTTTTATAGCATTGCAATCACTGAATCCGCCACTCAATACCTCAGGGTTAGTGTTGATCAGAGACTGAACTGGACTTGCTGCAAATATTGTGGCTACAACAGGTCAGAGGCTAAGAATCCTACAGTGAATTAACCTGCCTCCTCACTCTCCTGAGTATGTCCATCATTTGCAATGCTCAAGCTGAGTGTGATGGAAAACTCACTTGCCTGGATAAGTGCAACTCAAAAAATACTCGACTAGACATCATCAAGGACAAAGAAGTCTGCTTGATTCGCACCATGTCCAGAAGTGTTCACTCCCTCCAAACCCATTCTCATTAGCCACTATCTGCATGATGCTGTACAGAAATTCACCAAGGCAACTTAGTCATGGATTTTGAAGGTGTTGTCTATTTCCAACTAGAAGGACAAGGGCAGCAGATACATGAGTACACCGACCATGTGCAGTTTCTTCTCCAAGCTACTGACCATCCAGACTTGGAAATGTATCGCCGTTTCTTTACTACCACTAGGTCAAAACTGTGGAGCACTCTCTCCCTAGTCTACCCACACAAATTGGACTGCAGTTTTTCAAGATGATAGCCCATCACCAACATTTTGAGGGCAACTAGAGATGGCAAATAATTTATAGGTCAGCTTTTAATGAAAAAGAAACCTTGGAACTGTAACCTTTGTGTTGTTTAACAGCAAATGAGGGCTCCACAATTTACTGTTTCATTTATTCCAAGATACTGGTAATTACTGTGAGTTTAATTTACATAATACAAAATGAGGGCTGTAATGTGGTAAAGGTCACCAACTGTTGACCTGGAGATCACCTCAGTTGGAATTATGCACTTAGAAATAGAGATTGGACAAAATACAAGGTAAAAGAAGTTCTCTGAAAATCAGGCAGTCTGAATGTGAACTATTTACTACCACTTGAGCTATCAAGGGATCAAGTGCAGTCCATCATTGCTTGACCTACTTTTGTTATACCTAATCAAAAGTGAAACCATTCAAAATGAAATTACTGTAGATGCTGGAAATTGAAGACAAATTCAAAAATGTTAAACACTGAAGTTAGGCAACAACTGTACAGAGAGAAATCAAGTTAACATGTCCGATTTTAATGCTGTGAAAATGGCTTTGGGTCATTGGAAATCTTCCTCTGTGGCTGTGATGACCTATTAACAGAATCTAATTAAACTGGAAATGTATCTGCATTGTCTGTATAGATTGTCTTCTGGCCCCTTGTGCATTCCCAGCCTTCATTGCTCCACTGTACCTCAGTTACCACAACATCACCATTTGAAAGCTAACATGACACCTCTCCAACCATGTTTCTTTTCAAAGCTACTTATTCTGAATCATAGAATCCCTACAGTGTAGAAACGGGCCCTTTTGGCCCAGCAAGTTCACACAGAACCTCCGAAGAATAACTCACCCTGATCCATTCCCTTACCCTACTACTCTATGTTTACCCCTTATTAATGTACCTAACCTACACATCTCTGAACACTCTCAGCAATTTAGCATGGTCAATTCACCTACCCTACACATCTTTGGTGTGTGGAAGGAAACCGGAGCACCTGGAGGAAACCCGCACAGACATGGGGAGAATGTGCAAACTCTGCACAGTCACCCGAGGCTGGAATTGAACCTAGGTCCCCGATGCTGTGAGGTAGCAGTGCTAACCATTGTGCCGCCTCCCACTACTGATCAAGGTTGTCATTAACCTAATATCTTTTTTTTCTGGTCGGTTGTTATATTTTGTTTTATTACACTTTTTTTGGCAAAATATCTTGGTTCATTACACTATATTACATGCCATCTTTAATATGATTTGTTGTTTGATCAGTCCTGTATGATTGTAAACAAATTTACCTGATTTTAGTTTTCACTTCTGTAGTAGCATCAGAAGCAATGGCTGACTGCTCCTAGCTAAACTGATTCTAGCTAGTTTTGTGTATTCTCTAACCATAAGACAACAATGACTTACACCGTCTTAAATCTAGTCATGACTTGTATGGGATTTGGGTGTGATCTGGAGCGCGGAATGTTTACTTGGGTAAGGTACCTCGTGAGATAGCCATCTGTGAAACCATACACCAGTGAGGAATTTGGTATTTTCAGGAGAAGCAATGGTATAGGAAGATAATTGCAAAAAGAAGAATTAAAGAATGGTCCTCTTCTGCAACATTTTAGACTTTAAAATAGAGTACTGCTTAAATGTGATACAAATTGACTTGAGCATGCATGCAGCTGTTCTATGACATCCTGTATTACTATTGTTGTAGAATTTCAAATGGCCACAGAACCCTGGCTTAACTTACTTTCACTTTGTTTTTGATGAATACCTTCTTTAGCAAAATACCAACAATTAAACAAAGCTTTGCTTTTTTTTCTGTGTCTCTACTTATAGTTTTAAATCTTTTTCTTCCCCACCTGCTTATATTCGCACTCCTGTTTTAACCCCTTCTCCATTGCAACAAATAGTACACAACTATCATGCTTCAATTCAATAGATCAAAATGAAAGAATCCATTTTCCCACGTGGCCTTGAGTGAAAAGGAGGTGGTAGTAAGTTTCCAAATAAATGTCTTGACCCGAAGACCAAGGACAATTCCATATAAAGTACATATGCTAACAAAGCTTCAAAAAGATGACAGGATGTATGCTGTGAGTGTGAAGATGAAGCAGATGCTGTTTCAAGTTCTTCGAGATCTTGAGATGGGAGATTGGGACTCAGGTTTCAATCAGTTTTTCTGTGGCCTTGGCATGAGGGAAATTTTTGCCATCCTGGAGTTCTCTGTATTTGGCTGTTTTCTTAAGTTGCTTATTTGCTGAGTGCGTCATTTGAGAGAAGGCGCAAGGAGAGATACATAGAATAGAATCCCGACAGTGTGGAAACAGGCTCTTTGGCCCAAGATATAGAGCAGACCATTCTCATTCCTTTGGCTGCTCAACTGTTTGTCTTTCTCTGGGCTCCATCTGCACTGACTGATTACCTTCCCTCACCCCATTCTCTGCATAGATACCAACCTTTTACTCATTTCAATTATTTCTGAAGAAGGGTCACTGGACCCAAAACATCAGTTTTTTGGGTTTCAGCCTCTCTGGATGGTAGCTAATTTGCATTCTGTACGATAGACAGCAATCTAGTAAATGGTCAATTTATCTGTGTTTGGTGGGTTCGGGTTATAGAGTCCTAAAGTCATATGGAAACTGATGCTTCCAAATACCCCTCAGTATTTTATAAACTTCTATCGGGTCCCCATTCATTCTCCTATGCTCCAGTGAAATAAGTCCCAGCCTATCTGGCCTCCTTTCTTTTATAACTCAAACCTTCCATATCCAGCAATGTCCTGGTAAATCTCTCCTGAGCCTTTTCTAGCTTTGTAATGCCCGAAACGTCGATTCTCCTGTTCCTTGGATGCTGCCTGATCTGCTGCGCTTTTCCAGCAACACATTTCTAGCTTTGTAATATCCTTCCTAGAACTGACTGACCAGAACTGGATACGATATCCCAGAAGAGGCCTCACCAATGTCCTGTGTAACTTCAGCATGACTTCTCTACTTCTATACCCAAAGGACTGAACAATGAAGGTAAACACGCCAAGCATCTTTTTTTAACTACTTGAGGAATAATTATTGGCCAGAAAAGCAGAATGTCTCTCAAATAGAGCCTCTGTTTAACCACTCCTCTGAAGGATGGTCCTTCCAACAAATACAACCTTTCCTCAGTGATGCAATGGAGTGTTAGAATATATGAAATCCTCAGATTTTTTGATAGGAACTTGAATTTTGATCTTTTTGATTCCAAACTTGGAAGGCTATGAGCAATACCAATAGTTGTATTTTGACCATAACGAATCAAGCCCTACAGTTTGATTCCTGGGCAACGATGATTTTTATTTTGGTTATGACAGGGAATTGGTTGAAGTTTTTCAGAGCTGGTGAAGGGGAGTTGTCAAAACTTACTGCTGCATGTCAAAAATCTGGGCTCTGTTTGCCTGCGGTTGAATGCTATTTTCTGTGATTTAAAGGCACTGTATCATGAGCTGTTTCTGAACAATATCTTGCTGACATCAGGTTGAGCTTCAGGCCTGAAGAATGCAAACATGGAGAAAATCCACAAGAAAGGATTCAAGACCTTGAGAGGAGGAGGATAAGATATTTGAACACAGTAACAAGAATGCCCAAGATGCATTGCAGAGAATTGTGGCTGTATGTAGTGATACTACAGTTTCTGAACAGAATGGAGGCCATCGTGTAATGCTCTGGATCTTAATTACACTCCAAGATCATATTTACCGAAGCTGACTGGAATTGATTTTCCACACAATATTTATGCAACAATTCTCAAGTGCATTTTGCTGAAGAAATGACTGTGTGCAAATTTATTAAAGGTTTCTGTAGATTTGGACATGAGGTTGATTTGCAGACACGCTTTTTGTTTGGAGCGATATCTAAATAAATGTATGGTTCCCCCTGCCCTGTCTCAATCTCTGGACATAAGTGTAATGAAATTAAAAGTAGAAGGATCCACTGGATTCTCGGTCAAACTATAAAAGTTGGTTTGAAATACTTTTAACAGACCCTCACTGGAAAGAGATGGGGTTTTAAATTTAATGTACTCTGTCACTATTTGTAGAGGTGAAATTTGCATATTTCCATGAGGAATTTAAAATGATGACCTATCCTTCCTTTGATGTTTAAAGTCTCAATTTTCCAATAACTTTTGTAAATTTCCTAAACTTAATTTTTCCCACAATTGTCAACTGCTTAACATTTAAAGGAACCAAAAATGACATGGTCTTACACATGAGTGTCAATCTATCTCTGGTAGTGGATATCAGTTCTTTTGTGCTTAACATCCTAAAGATTAATTATTCTTGTGTAATTGTTGCAAGTTCAACGATGCAGGTGATTATCAAAAAAAATTACTTGACTTTCTAAATGGATGGATGGATACGTGATGTCTTTAAATGAGTGTAGAGTGATTATCCAGTCTAGTGTTCCATATGTGTTCCACCACCTCAGTTGGATTCCACTCTTGTAATTCACTTAATCGCTGTCTGTGGTGTCAGTTTGACCCATCAAAAGTATTTCACAGAATTCAGTGACAAAGAGGTAGGTGTTCTTCAAACTTGTGAATGTGGCCTTTGTCACATGAGTTTTGTATGTGTGAAGCTTTACTGGTTGGACCATGAGTATATCTAATATTTGTGTAATAGCCATGCAGGCCTTCAATAGGGGAGCTCCAAACCAGTAGCCTGCGAGGAACTGCTTAGATGAAGTTGTAGCAACTATGTATGCATTAGGATATGATGTGAAATTCCTGTTTCAACAAAGGCTTTCACGTCTTTCAAGTTAAGTCAAGGTTACCAAGTAGGGTCTTGCTCTTGTTCCTTGCACGTGCAATGTATACATCTATGGGGTCAATGTGTATTTGCAGATACGTTTATTTTGTTCCAAAAGCATACAGTCTACAGATGGTCAGTCCATGTGATATTCTCCCCATGTCTGCGTGGGTTTCCTCCGGGTGCTCCGGTTTCCTCCCACAGTCCAAAGATGTGCAGGTCAGGTGAATTAGCCATGCTAAATTGCCCGTAATGTTAGGTAAGGGGTAAATGTAGGGGTATGGGTGGGTTGCGCTTCGGCGGGGCGGTGTGGACTTGTTGGGCCGAAGGGCCTGTTTCCACACTGTAAGTAATCTTAAAAAAAAGTAAGCAAATTGAAGTGACCTGTTGCAGGGATTTTATTTAAGTTTGTTTTAATTTTTAAATTGGACTCCAAATTAATTATGTTTGCACTTACTGCTATTACGTGTACATTTAAAATTTATAGACATTGCACAGAATTCAGATTAGCCATCAAGCCTACAGGCTGCACTGTGACACACATTTTTGATGATCTAAAATGAATATGTATCATCTGTGACCCCTGTCCAAGTGTCCTTGCACATACACATTCTTAGCACTTGGTGGCCCTGCAGCAATTGACTTGTAATCAAAAGGTTGAATATTACCCTGAATCTCAAATTTTTCATGGTATTTTATACTGCAAAGTTATTGCTGTCATGTGTATTTTCTTAGCCATGTAAAGCCATTTAAACACTAATCAGTGTTGTCTAATTTCTGCTCACATTTTCTTATCACCAGTATAAAATTTGCTATGCACAAATGAAACCATGATGTGAAGGTGCCACTGTTGGACTGGGGTGGACAAAAATTTAAAACCACACAACATCAGGTATTGTCCAACAGGTTTATTTGGAAGTACAAGCTTTCGGAGTGCTGTTCCTTCATCAGGTAGCTAGTGGGACAGGATCGTAGGACACAGAATTTATAGTAAAAGATCAAAGAGTCATACAACTGACTCGATCTATTGAACAAACCTAGATTGGTGTTAACCTGCAACCCATTCTAAGTGGTTAAGATTTCGATTCATTAATATGTAAATCCCAGAACTTTCTTCAAGTCACATTCCCAGTTAATTTAAGGTTTTATACAAAAACAAGTGCCATCTCAGTTCAGACAGTGCATTAAAATTGTGAGGTCAGAGTCTGTATCCCAAACGTGAGTCAGACTGGTTCTGTTGCCAAAGTAGAAATTTATAAAATGTCACCTGGACTGACTGTGCTTTTGGAACAAAGTAGAATGTACCTGCAAATGCAAATTTACCCCGTAGACTTTCATGTGTGTGCGCATATATGCATGAGTGTTTGTGCGTGTGCTCGAGTGTGGCTGAGTATATGCCTGTGAGAGTGTCGGGGGGAGGGTAGGCAGTGTGTGTATAGTGTAGTAGGGTCATCTGCAGTTTGACATGAATCCAAGATCCTGGTTGGGTACAGAATGTGGCTATCCGCGTCTGCTTGGCAACTCTGCGTTTATTGCGTATCCTGAAGTCTGCCTTTGGAGGACGGGCACCTGAAGATCCAAGGCTGAATGCCCTTGACTGCTAAAGTGTTTGCAAGAAGTAATTCGGTGAGACCAAGCAGGCGCTACAACAACGGATGAATGGACACTGTGCAACAATTGCCAGACAGGGATGTTCCCTCCCCAGTCAGGGAACACATCAGCGGTTAAGGACATTTTGGCCTTGGGTCTTCGGGTGACTGTCCTCCAAGGCAGTCTCCGAGATACGCAATAATGCAGAATTACCGAGTAAGGTCTTGCTCTTGTTCCTTGCACGCGCACACGTATACATCTATGGGGTCAATGTGTATTTGCAGATACGTTCTAAAAGCATACAGTCTACAGACGGTCAGTCCATGTGATATTTTATGAATTCCTACTTTGGAAATAGAACCGGTCTGACTGAAGAATACAGACATATTCTAATCTCACACCTTCAAAGCATTGTCTGAGCTGAGATGTCACCTTTCTTTCTAAAGCCTAAAGTTATCTCCAGGAATGTGACTTGAAAGAAGTTCTGGGGTTTACATAGTAATCAATTGAAACCATCATCCCCATTCCAAGTGATTAAAGACTTAACAGCAATCTTGTAAAACTTAATGCCAAAACCACAAACTCAGCTTGCACTTGATGCAATTTGCATTGACATTTCTTGATCGATTATGCTGCTTTGGTTGACTTTGGATGACCCCAGTGCAAAGTACTGGAAACTCCCAAGCCCTGACTTTTTTTTTCCCAATTAGATAAAAGCCTGAAATATTTTTCGATTGTCTTGAGTCTCTCCACTTTTTTTTACCCCCCACCCCAAATCAGACAGCACAAGTAAGTAAAGATTAAACAATTGAATTGAAAATCATATTTAACTTGGCCTTTATAGGTAGGGTTGTTGTGATCTAAGACCTGATAATGGCCTAAGATTTTACAGGGTATAATACTATTGCTTTCAGAGGTATAATTTGTCTTTGTTTCAATCTTTCTTCATTAAAACCGAGGTGATGTTTCTCTCTGTCTCTGTTTCTGTGTCTCTCTCACCTAAAAGTGTCTCTCTTATTACATTAGATTAGATTACTTAGTGTGGAAACAGGCCCTTTGCCCAACAAGTCCATACCGACCCACCGAAGCGCAACCCACCCATACCCTTACATTTACCCCTTCACCTAACACTGCAGGCAATTTAACATGGCCAATTCACCTGACTTGCACATCTTTGGACTGTGGGAGGAAACCTGAGCACCCAGAGGAAACCCACGCAGACATGGGGAGAATGTGCAAACATCACGCAGTCAGTCGCCTGAGGCAGAAATTGAACCTGGGTCTCTGGCGCTGTGAGGCAGCAGTGCTAGCCACTATATTGAAGCAGTTGCTATTTAGTAGTTGAATAATCAATTATCCTGTTAAGTTTTCCAGTAGAGTTGAACTTATACCAATTCTTTTTGTTGCTATTTTAACTGTAGTGTAAGAATAAAGTGAGTTTTGCTTAAAGCCAAGTACTGTGTAACCAATCAAATTATGTCTGGAACACAGCACCATACCTTTGCCTTCAAATAAGATAAAAGTTAGTGTTTAAGCTACCTCCTTGATATACTTGAAGGAAACCTGGTCTGGTCTATTGCAAGAGGTGATGGTTGTATTATTAACATTTGCCATCATAACTATGAAACTGGCTCGTGTTTTGGAATCTGTCCATGCATAGTTAAATCAGGAAACCCCAAAGTTGTCAGTAATTCTATAGTTCTCCATACAGTATGTTGTTGAAGATCCTAAGATTTGGGAGTACGTTTGGAATCACTGAATAGATAAGAATTTATCTTTTACAGTATCTAAGATAAAAAAGAACAATTAACACCTTGTTCAATGAGGTGTTATCTGGGTTTTAACATTTGTACTGGGAACATTCTATTGGTAGAATGCCAATTTAATTAAGTTTAATTTAGCTTCACCTTGACTTGAGTGAAAGTCTCAGTCAGTAACATACACCCTGGTATGAATGTCATTTAAATGGGAAGGGTAGCAGTGTATTTGTCTTTGTTGACTGAAAAATCTGTAAAGTGATTGGCCGCTAAGACTGTTGCTGTATGTTTTCTGATTCCCTTGACTGGATGCCTGAGTGAAACATTTCGGGAAAGGGAAAATCCACATCACAGTAATCATGAGTTCTTCCTCAAGATTGGTTTTGCTTCTAACGTTGAAATCTAGGCCAATGTTTGCTGTGACAACTTTTGTTATTCAACTCTCCCTTCTTATTTGTACAAATGTTACGTGGACCTAAGGTGCTTGGAACATTAACATATAATATCGATTCAGTGAATAGAACTCTGTTTTAATTAACTTGACATGCACTTCAAAGGTTCAATTTAATCTTTATTTTACATTACTCAGACCAGGTTCTTTTAATAACACTCTTTCAAAGATTTGTCTTTTTTTTTGACATCTAAGCCTGTCTTTCAGCAGTGTTTTCCATGGCAACTGACTGCAAGTTTCCCTTCCACAAAGTGTCTCTGAGCAACAGAGGCGACAGCCAAAAATCACTCTGCTTCCGAAGAGGTGGATTTGTTCAGTGTAGTACCTTTTGAACATTGTTATAATGCCAGTTCAGTATTTGACTTGCCATGCAGTAATATCTGTGAATTTAAATTTGGTGACACTGAACCTAGAGAAGATTGGATTTACCACAAGCAGTGTTTTTTCTGTGTTTTTGAAGGCAGTAGCTCCAGAGGAAACACATTAATTTATTTTTCTCAGAAAAATCTGTGACTAGTTTTTCACTCATTGGTAATTTTGAATTGTCAAGCTCAAAATTTAAGCTTGAGAGTACCTGCGTGCGTGGCCAGTTCTGCTGCATTATAAGTGACTTTTTAAAATTTGTTCTTGGGAAGGTCAGAATTTACTAGCTACCCTCCAATTTCCCTTCATGATGGCAGTGATACACAGCTGCAGTGCATATGCCATGATGGCATTCTATTTTGATGAAGCAAATGTAATATAGTTTGAAGTGAAGGTAGGATTTGTAACTTGGGGAAGTTGCAGATGGGAGATTTCCCATGCATCTGCTGGCCTGTATGTGGCACAGTCCATGAGTTTGGAAAGTGCTGTTGAAGGAGTCTTGATGAGTTGCTGCAGTGCATCATGTGTAGAAGACACACAGCTGCCACGTTACACCAATAGTGGTTGGGTTGATGATCAAGTGAACTACTTTATCCTGAATGACATCTAGTTTCTTGAGTGTTCTTGCAGCAGCATCCACCTGGGCAAGTGGGGAATATTTAGTCAGTAGAGCTAAAGTCAGCATACTAGTGAGAAATTAACTCTGCTCAGAATATCAAGATAGAAGATCAGTATGGGTGATGATAAACAGCAAAAGGAATGATGCTGTCAGATGAGAGCAACATACAGCCCTCTGAACTGTAGTTAAACTGTAATATATTAATGAAAAATAGAGGCTTGTAAGAGATATTGAAATAATCATCAATAACTTTAATGTAGATTGAACAAATTAATTTAGAAATGAATACCTGGAAGATACATTTTGCAGTCTGTTTGGGACATTTTTTTTTCAAAGCAGTATGTTCTATAACCAACCTTTGAGTAAGGCTATGTTAGACATTTTAGCGTGCCACAAGATTTGATTCATTTAATAACCCCCTGAAGAACCCTCTGGAAAAGTGAGCAGAGTGTCACTGGGTCAAAATCATGAAACATTGTGGATGTACTTGGACCAAATAGACTGCAGCAGTGCAAGAAGGCAGCTCACCACCACCTTCTCAATGATGATTGGAGATGGCAGTAAGTGCTGAACCAGCCAGCCATGTCCATATTCTATGAGTGAAGGAATGAAATTGACAGAATTTCACATTTCATTATGGGATGAGGAATGTGGGTCTAAAACTAGTGTCTTAAAGTTTTTAAACAAAGGCAGTTACAAGAGTATGAAGAGAGTTGATAAATGGGTACCCAATGGACATAGTCCACTGATTTCTCAACAACAAACCCAAACAAGCAGACAAAACACATCCAGAAACCCTCGGCACTCTTCCCCTACATCCAAGATATCTCGGACATGACTGCCAGACTACTCGGACCCCTTGGCGTCGTGGTAGCCCACAAACCCACCAACACATTAAAGAACAGGAAATGACATCAACAACCCAAAGAAACCCAAACATCTAAATAGAAAGCAGGAATTATCAGCAGTGCTTTGCCCGGAGGTCCACTGAAGATGTTATCTAGTAGGGTGATGAAACATCTGGAAATGAACCTTCCAGCTCAGCAAGCAAACCTACATCCAGAACGTTTGAATGTCTGAGAATCATCCCCAAAAACATTCAAAAGGAAAAGGGAATGAGGGACTTAGAACAACTTTTGGTCAGTGCCTTTTGGTTGGGAGGTCATGTTGCAGCTGTACAGGACGTTCGTTCAATCACTTCAACTCTGGCACATTAGTCTTTGGCTTTTTTTACCTTGAGTTATGGAGATGAGGGCATTTCAATGCAGTTGAGGCTGAGTACATGGATTGATATCATCAAATGGGGTGGTGGATGGGCTGAGTCAGGAAATGGATTTAAAAACATAATGAAGTGAACAACAATCTTACTGATTGACAAAATAGGCTTGAGGCAATGAATGGCCTATGCCTGTCCCAATTTCTTATCTTATGATTCCTCGTTTGTACTTTCAGCAACATTAGACCAGCCTTGAGGATTCGGGAAGTGATGAACAATGGTGATGAACAATTCCCAGACTTTGTGTGTGCCAGGAAACAAAATTGAGGGTGAAAATGGTTGAACATCAAGGGACGAAGTGTGGGAAATGTTTAAACAAAGCCCTACACTATTTCCCCCAGGCATTTTTTGTACAGAGGAAAAAAAGTAAGGAAGAGTCCATACAGGTGTTAGCACTAAGCCCAAGCTCCATGGCAGCCACTGTTGCTTCAAAGCTCTCAACCCTAAAATCTTGTCACCTGCTTCAGGTTGCAAGAAATGACCGATGTTCTGGGAAGCCCTGATGTAGGAAGACAAAGGTGGCAGTTGGTTGGAAACACCCACCATCTGCATATTTTCTTTGAAGCCACTCGTTATACCGACTGGGAAGTATAATACTATTCCTTCACCATTGTTGGGTGAAAGTTTTGGCTCCCCTTTCTGAAAGTGGTGTGGATGAACTGCAGAGATTCTTGAAGGCAGCTCACTGCTTCCTTAACCTCGAGTAATTAAGAATGGCTAACAAATGTTGGCCTAGCTGGTGACTGCCATATTTTCTGAAAGAATAAAGAAAACCAGATCTGCTGGTGTCCCCCATGGGTCCCTGGATCCCTGGTCAATACTTAAATCTCAATTAACTTCGGAAGAACAGATTATCTGGCCACCATACACTTTTATTTGGAGGGTGGGGTTAGGTGAGAGTGGAGTTTGCTGCACACAAATCTATATTTCTTTATAGCTCAATGGTGACTACTCTCCAGAAGTATTTAATTGGCTGTAAAGAGCTTTGTGTCCAGTCGACCATTAGATACAAGAGCAAAATTAGGCCAATTGACTAATTGAATCTGCTGTGCCATTTGATCATAGCTGATGGTTTCTCAACCCCATTCTCTTGCCTTTTCCTCATAACCTTTGATTCCCTTTATTTATCAAGGACCCATCTATCTCTGTCTTAGTACACACATGACTTTGACTCCACACCCCTCTTCAGTCATGAGTTTCCCAGATTCATCACTCTGTGGTTGCAGAAGATCCTTCTCACTCAGTTGTAAATGGTTGTCCCTTCACTCTGAGGCTGTGCCTTCTAGTTCTAGTCTCTCCTACCAGTGGAGACATCTCCTCCATGTTCACTCTATCCAGACCTTTCAGTACACTGCCAATAAGGTCTGCCCTCATTCTAAACTCCATCAATACAAACCCAGTGTGCTCCACTTTTTTGTATACCTTCTTAGGGCTCCTTCCAACACCAGCACATCTTTCCTTAGGTAGAAGCCCCAAAATTGCTCATAATGTTCCAAATGCAGTCTGATCAGAGCCTTCTACAGCCTCAGCAGGACATTTTTTGTAATCTAGTTCTCTTGAAATGAATGCTAACATTGCATATACCTTCCAAACTGCCAACTGAACTTGCTTGTTAACCTTAAGAGAATCTAGAACTAAGACTCCCAATCCCTTTTGAGCTTCAGATTTCCAAAACTTTTCTCCGTTTAGAAAATAGTGTATGCGTCTATTCTTCCCACCAAAGTTCATAACCTCACTTTGCCACATTGTATTCTATCTGCCACTTCTTTGCCCACTCGTCTAATCTGCCCACGTGTTTCTGCAGCCTCCATGCTTTCTCAACATGGCCTGTCCCTCCCCCATCTTTGTCATCTGCAGACTCTGCAAAAGTGCACTCGGGTCATTTGTCTAGATTGTTAACGTCTAACTTGATAGTTGTGGTCTCAACACTGACTCCTTTTAGAAGTCTACCGGGTGCCATCCTGAAAATGATCCTTTATCCTTGCTGTCTGCCTTTTGCCAGCCAGTCAATCCTCTATCCATGGCAGTACCTTGCCTTTAACACAGTAGGCTCTGACTTTATTTTGCAACCTTCTGTGTGGCAACTACTTCGAGAAATCCAAATAGATCAAGTCCACTTGCTCTCCTTTGTCTAACTTGGTTATTACCACCTCAAGGTCAGACAGCATCTAGGGAACAGGAGATTCGACGTTTCGGGCACAGGCCCTTCTTCAGGACCTTTACCACCTCAAAAAATTCTAACAGATTTGTTAGGCACGGCCTTCCTTGAACAAAACGGTGCTGACTCAGCCCTATTTTACCATGCGCTTCAATGTGCATGCATAATCTTACCCTCCGTAATTAACTCTAAAATCTTACCAAAAACTAAGATCAAGCTAACTGGCCAATTCGTTTCCTGTCTTCTGCATCTTTCCCTTTTAATCTTTTTGGCTATTTCCTTTAGAACCCTGGATTCTACTCCCTCAGGTGATTTATCCACCTTTTAGAACTTTTGGCTTCCCCAGCATCTTCTCCTTCATGATGGCTACGAGTCTCACTTCTGCCCCCCGACTTTCCCTTGAAGTTCTGGTATGTTGTTGGTGAGTTGCACTGTGAAAGCTGTGAAAGTTGGCCATTTCTTTGTTCCCTAGCACTACTTCTCCAACCTCATTTTTCCAATGGACCAATGTCTTGCCTCTCTTTAGCTTTTTGGTATCTTAGAATGCAAGATTTTTTTTTTATTACCAACTATCTTATTCTCCCATTTCACCTTCTCCCCACTTATTGCTTTCCTCGTTATCCTCGGCTGGTTTTTAAAGGTTATACAATCCTCTGTAATCCCACCAGTCTTCACAACACTCTTGGCTTTTTCTTTTGCTTTTATGCTGTCCCTGACTTCCCTTGTCAGCCATGTTTGCCAAATCCTCCCCTGAGGATATTTCTTCTTCCTTCGGTTGAATTTCTGTTGTGCCCCCAGAAACTCCTGCCATTGCTGCTCCACTATCTTGGTCTAGATTAGAGTGGTGCTGGAAAAGCACAGCAGGAAAATCAACGTTGAAGGGCTTTTGCCCGAAACATCAATTTTCCTGCTCCTCGGGTGCTGCCTGATCTGTTGTGCTTTTCCAGCACCACTCTAATTTAGACTCTAGTTTCCAGCATCTGCAGCTCTTGTTTTTACCTGCTCCACTATCTTCCCTGTTAGGCTCCCCTTCCAATAAACTAAAGCCAGTTCCTTCCTTGTGTCTTTGTCGTTACCTTTTTACTCAATTGTAATATTGTTACATCCCATTCCAGTTTCTCCCCCTCAAACTGCAGAGTGAATTCTATCATTTACAGTCACTACCCTCTAGGGATTCCTTCATTTTTTAAGTCTCCCAATCAAGTCTGCCGCAATACATACACTGTAATTAAATCACGAATTGCCTGTTCCCTAGTGGACTGTACCACAATCAGATTGAGACATATAAGATTATTAAAGGATTGGACACCCTGGAGGCAGGAAACATGTTTCCGCTGATGGGTGAGTGCCGAACCAGAGGACACAGCTTAAAAATATGGGTAGACCATTTAGGACAGAGATGAGGAGAAACTTCTTCACCCAGAGAGTGGTGGCTGTGTGGAATGCTCTGCCCCAGAGGGCAGTGGAGGCCCAGTCTCTGGATTCATTTAAGAAAGAGTTGGATAGAGCTCTCAAGGATAGTGGAATCAAGGGTTATGGAGATAAGGCAGGAACAGGATACTGATTAGGAATGATCAGCCATGATCATATTGAATGGTGGTGCAGGCTCGAAGGGCAGAATGGCCTACTCCTGCACCTATTGTCTATAAAAATCATTTTGTAGACATTTCTCAAATTGCTTTTCTTGATCTGCCACCAATTTGATTTTTCCCAGTTAACCTGCATATTGAAATCCCCATGATTATTGTTTATAGTGCCTTTTTACATGCCTTTTTCTGTCTCCTTATTTATTTCCTTTCCCATGTCCTGATGTCTGTTCGAGGGCCTATACATAACTCCCATCAACGTCTATTTTCCTTTGCAGTTCCTCAATTCTACCCACACAAAGTTTACACCTTCCAACTCTATAGCACTTATTGCTATTGATTTTAATTTTATTTCTTACCAACAAGGCAACCCTATCCCTTCTGCCCATCTGCTTGTCCTTTAGATAGGAAGTGTATCCTTGGTTATGTTGTTCCTAGTTCTCATCCTTGCAGCCATGTCTTTGTGATAGCCACAACATTGTATCTGCCAATTTCACTCTGCGCTTTGTTTCATATATTGTGTGCATTTAAATACAACACTCAGCCCTGCATTGACTGCCTCACTGCTTCTCATAGTGTTCCCTTATCTGCTGTGTCTGAAGTTAGCTTCCTGAGCTTTCCATACTCTGTCCTATTAATTTGTTCTGGAAATGGTAAGCTCTGTTGAACTCTCCCCACTGTTTACATAATTTTCCACACAACTGACCCATGGAATGGTGTTAGGAAAGATGTAAATAAAAGTGTTTTTCTGTTATCCATATTGGTGTCATATTTTTTTGACTTTTTAAAAAAAACTTTTTGTCAAGTGTTTCGACATTTACTTACTTAAAATGTGCCAACGGTTATTTAACGACTAGTCCAGTCCTGATAGAAAACCTTATTTAGGTGTAATGTTATGCAGTGTCATTGAGTAAGTGGGAAGTATTAATCTGCAAAGCCAATTTCTGCAGCCAAAATATCATCTTTATTTCTGCAAATGATTTATGTCATAGATAGAACAAAAAATATCTAGCAATTGACAGAATAAATGAAGTGAGTTTATCCTTTTCATGTTTCATGTTAAATAATTACAAAATTAGCGTTTGTCTCTTCAGAATTAAGCTAGTTATTTTTGGCTTGTGTCTATTAAATAAAATGCAAGTTGAAGTGTATGTTCATCAACTAGACTACAGGCAATTCAAGTGGAACATGAATCTACCATCAGCATCCAAACGAATGCTGTGACTTTGGCAGATGCATCACTATCATAATTGTCAAAGGATGAAAGACCCTCTGAGGTGAGAATTAAATTTGTCTATCTTAAGAGTGCGGAACAGTTTGTAGCACATTGGCAGCCTTTTCGCATATTGTACCAGATGGTATTTTCCAAGATTAAATAACATTAAATAAATTCCGAGAAAGAGTTTGGACAAATATACTGTAAGTTTTACATGGAATGAAGATCGGATGTAGGGACACAATGTCTGCCAATTTTGCTGTAAGCCCATTCTTTGTTGTTGGCGCTGACCAATTAGATTGTGTCCTGACACTTCTTTTCTCTTTAAACCCCTGAAGAAAAGACTCTTTATCCTAATTTGAAAATGAGCAGTAACATAATTTGTCATAGAGATGTACAGCATGGAAACAGACCCTTCTGTCCAACCCGTCCACACCGACCAGATACCCCGACCCAATGTAGTCTCACCTGCCAGCACCCGGCCCAAATCCCTCCAAACCCCTCCTGCTCAAATAACCATCCAAATACCTCTTAAATGTTGCAATTGTACCAGCCTCCACCACTTTCTCTGGCAGCTCATTCCATACATGTACCATCCTCTGTGTGAAAAAGTTTCCCCTTTAGGTCTCATTTATATCTTTCCTCTCTCACCCTAAACCTATGCCCTCTATTTCTGGACTCCCCGACCCCAGGAAAAAGACTTTGTTTATTTACCCTATCCATGCCCCTCATAATTTTGTAAACCTCTAAGGTCACCCCTTAGCCTCTGATGCACCAGGGAAAACAGCCCCAGCCTGTTCAGTCTCTCTCTATAGCACAAATCCTCCAACCCTGGCATCAGCCAAAATGTTAAATTATAAATAATGAAAAAGAATGATTAGACTGCTAATGAGAAGATAAGTACTATCTACATTCAACATTTTACATCATTTGTCTGCTTCATGTATGTAATCCTGCTTTTCTTAATGAAAAAATGAAGGAAAAGGAAAATGAAGGTAAATGCAGTCTTATTTTTTCGAAGAACTGTTTACACATTCCTGTTGGCTGGTATAGAATACAAAACTTGTATATTTGGGGTTATTTGTTCACTTCCATAGCTGGTCTATATTAACCCCTCTGAAGCATAGAGCAAAGCCTGGTTATGCTTGGAGAAGTTCTTCAAAATTCTATTGATATTTTGGAGCACGTCATAACTAATAAATTACTTTTGAAATGTAGTCCATATTATATAAGCAAAGTAATTTCATTACGAGGTGTGAAACTATTAAATCGGGTAGATTTGCTCAATTGTCACTCTTTGATTTCAGTGAATCCTATAGATTTTAACTTGCTCTTTAATGCCTTGCACATTATCTCCTATAGAATGTGTGACTACTTGTTTAATTTTTGCTAGCCTGACATCAGCGGTGAGGCATTTAGTTAAACAAGCCCCATAGCCTGCCCAACCTCTCTCCTACAGTATTGCTTTTGCAGTGAGTCTTGTTTACCCTTCAGCTCCAATCCACCTCATTCTGACTTATGCTGACTTTTAACTGCATCTAGTGTGGTTTTGCACCAGGAGGATCTGCCAAGAAGTGACCAGGTTGACTCCTTGAGCTATTTCTAGTCAGCTTGTTTGATGAATTCTGTTGTTTGTTAGTTGTGACTTAGTGGTATTTGTTTTATCATGCTGTAAAATAAGTGTTGGCTGGTTCAATTGGCTGGGTGGCTTTTTTGTGATAGAGTGATGCCAGCAGCATGGATTCAATTCCTGCACCAACTGAGGTTACCATCAAGGTCCGTCCTTCTTCACCTCTTCCCTTCATTTGAGGTGTGACTGTCAGGTAGAATCATCACAAGTTGTGTCTCTGTCTGTGTCTGTCTCTCTCTCTCTCTCTGTCTTGCTCTTGCTGTCCCTGTTTGTCTGTCTCACTTTCTCATGACAGTACAACACAACAGTCCTGTGAGGCTATGACTATCTTGATTTTTTTTTTGCTCTAATATAAAAATATGATTTTGTAAGTCCTTTTCTGCTTTTAAACTGTATCAGGGTAATGAATGAACAAACAAATTCGTGTTTGTTTTGCTTAGAGTTTTCAGAGCAAAGTATATTGGATTTGGATCCAGTCGGCACAGATATTTCCTAACCATTCATCCCTGCATTCCAAAGCAGATGCAAAATTAAAATAGAGGCATTTTAGCTTGTCATGCATTAGGAATTTCAGCTCGACATCTTTTAAATTAGTGTTCAAAAAGATTTAACCTATTTGGTCAGATGATGAGGCTAAGCTGCAAAAATACTTATTTTGCTTATTTGCTTGTGGTTTAGTTTCAGCAGCAGCGTTAGAATCATGGAGTTCAGTTGCTGCGGATGAGTTACATAGGAAGTATTCATAAGAAGAGAATAAGCCTGTGACTGCAGTGTTTGAGAATTCTCATCTTGTTAAAACGACTAATGATATTGCTGTTGATTAAGTTCCCAATCAGAGTGCTTAATCTTTGATGACCATGGGTCATTAACTATGCATACAGCAGATTCTAGCATCTGAACTATTGAACTTATTTTTAACATTATTCACCAGCTTTATGCATGGCATCTTTCCTTTTGAGCAGACTGTCTGTCTAAATTCATTTTTTTAACTTGCTACTTCAAACCCAAGAGGTATTAAAATGTCCTTTTTTTTTGTGAATGGATTGTCAGATGAACTTCTGTAGACTAAGCAAAATCACAGTTTTCAGCCCAGTGGTTTTCTTGAAAACTGGTGGATTTCATTAGTTTAAAACAAAAGAAATTTCAAATCTGTGAATACTAAAAAAGAAGTAATATCAGTTCACTTGAAATTCAGAGTATAGATGGTTAAGCATTATATAGTTCCTTCAAAGTGGGTAGATACCGCAGCAAGATGAGATGGCGGTTCTTTTTTTAGGTTTATTCTGTGGACGTGGGTGACACTGGCCCAGTATCTAATGTCCATTTACTTTGAAGTTGATGATGATGACTTGCTGCCTAGAGTTGTTGCAGTCTATTTGATGCCAGGCCCACAATGCCTTTAGTGAGGAAAGTTCAGATTTTGACCAATGACCCTGAAGGAGCTGATTGATGTATTTCCTTGTCAGGTTAGTGAGTGGCTTGGAGGGGCATGTGCAGTTGATGGTGTTCCCATGCATTTGCTGCCTGTGCCCTTCGTGATGGTATTGCTCACAGGTTTGGAAAGTGCTATCCAAGGACCCTTGGGAAATTTCTGCAGTGCTGCTTGCAGCAGTAGTGTGTACTGAGCATCAGTTGTGAAAAGGGTGAATGTTTGCAGACATGGTGCCAAACAATCAGGCTGCTTTGACCTGGATAGTTTCAAGGGCTAAGTGCAATCACAATGGAGAACTGTTGCATTACATCATGCAATAGAATTTACAATCCATGGCTCATAATTGTAAAATGATCTTGGCTGCTGCTTGACATTCTCCTGTATTTTGTGCTGCATGCCACAACTGCATTAATTGTTTCTCATTAGGAACTACTCCTGATCTATTACTCAAAATACTACAATCTGTTGCCCAGCAACCTTTTTGGTAATGGTACCATCCAAATGACAATGCTGAATGTTGTTGCTTTTCACCATATCTCATTGGTAATTTTATTTTTCAAAAGAAAATTTGAATAATCTTCAGTTAAAAGATATAAAATAGGTTGGGCTGAATTTTGTAGGGAAATGTCTGGGCGATGGATAACTGAGTGATGGAGCCCTCTTGTGTTTGTCTCATTGATCATTGTGTTCTGTCCTTTTCAAAGTCAGTCTTTACAGGATTTGATATCATTACTACAAACTATAAAAATAGTATTTAAATGCTTTTCTCCAGACAAAACAAGTTGTTGCAAGCACTGACATCTACCATTTTGCTTAATTTCTTGAATCAATAATATAAACAAAAGACCTGTTTCTATATTACAATATTTGCTAGCGGTTGATTGAGATCAGCTCTGAACTGTACACAAGTCTGACTTTGGATTTCAAGGCTAGCAAGCTTCCATATTGAATTTTTGATCTTTGTTTATGGGATCTTAGTTTTGCACACAAACAAGTAACAATCAAGTTTTTTTTTAAAGCTAAAGAACTGTGGATGCTGAAAATCAGAAACAAAAACAAATTGTTGGAAACTCTTAGTAGGTCTGGCAACATCTGTGGAGAGAAATTGGTTGACGTTTCAGGTACAGTGACCCTTATTCAAAAATTCAGAACAGGGTGGCACAGTGGTTAGCACTGCTGCCTCACAGCACCAGGGACCTGGGTTCAATTCCATCCTTTGCAACTATGTGCGAAGTTTGGACGTTCTCCTTGGTTAGGCCATTGTTGGAGTTCAGAAAAGATTGACAAGGATGTTGCCAGGGTTGGAGGATTTCAGCTATAGGGAGAGACTGAACAGGCTGGGGCTGTTTTCCCTGGAGCATTGGAGGCTGAGGGGTGACCTTATAGAGGTTTACAAAATTATGAGGGGCATGGATAGGGTAAATAGACAAAGTCTTTTCCCTGGGGCCGTGGAGTCCAGAACTAGAGGGCATGGGTTTAGGCTGAGAGGGGAAAGATATAAAAGAGACCTAAGGGGCAACTTTTTCACGCAGAGGGTGGTACGTGTATGGAATGAGCTGCCAGAGGATGTGGTGGAGGCTGGTACAATTGCAACATTTAAGGGGCATCTGGATGAGTATATGAATAGGAAGAGTTTGGAGGGATATGGGCCGGGTGCTGGCAGGTGGGACTAGATTGGATTGGGATATCTGGTCGTCATGGACGGGTTGGACTGAAGGGTCTGTTTCCATGCTGTATGACTCTATGACTCTATGAATACATGTTTCCTCCTGTATGGGCTTCTCCTTGGAGAGTTGATGTGGAATCTGTGTTGCTATGCAGTTTGGTTAATGACAAATTCATATTACTGTGCATTGCCATTGTATTTTTTTTCAAGGCAATTACTTATGTTTCCATGGAAGCACTGACATCCAGTATAATAAAACTGAATAATTTATTGAAGAATCTTGGTCATTGGTACTTTCATGTCGGGCTGTTGTTCATTTCAAATTGTAAGATTTTGTTCTATGAGGTGAGGATGTTGGTGAATTTTTTTAAGATGGGTTTTTTTTCCATTTTATTTGGCATGTTAGCATGAAGCTTAAGTTCTGTTTGTCAGACTGTCCACAAGCAAGCACCTAGTTCACGCGACTAATTGCTACCTATCATCACTATAATGGGGTGGAGTCAGTAAAACAGTACTTATCCGTTTAATTATGTCTGTCTGTGTTTTATGCAGAAAATAATTGCTCATAGTGGTCTATTCTTTAGGGATAAAGAGTCAATTATACCTCATGTTCTGATGTTAAGGTTGCTGCTGTTTGTGGTGTGGTAGAATTTTGTTCATGTGATTCATTCAGGTAGGTGTTCGGGTTGTTAACGTGTAGGATTAATGATTTTTCAGAAAAAAAATACCCAAGTAGTTTTACAGTTTTTTGTTTCAATTTTAGAATATACTTGGCTTCTTTTAATCATTTGAAGCTGCTGGTGACTTTTGTTCTCAATACAGTTCCAACTTAGAGATGGGTGGGGACAGGGCATAGAAAGAGGTAAGATGAACGTAGAAAGGTGATCTGCTAGTGCTGAACATTGAGTTCAATAATCAAATTGTACAGGTCTGCTAAGAATAGTTTTAATTTGTTGTGGTGTTAATAGTTTTTTATTATCATTGTGAAAAAAACTTAAGAAATGGGTTTAAACTAAGTGTAATAAATGAAACAAAATGTTATTGAACAGCACATAAACTGTCATGCAAAACCTTGCTGATGATTGGAACTACTTGTGCTTTGATTAGTGCTCAAGACTACCTTTTTTTTATCTTTTATAAATACATGAATTAAGTAAAAGAGCATTCACAGCATTGTTTAGAATATATGATGGAGAAATGACAGAGTGCAAACAAATTGATCTTGCCGTTGAACTGTTCACCCTCCTGTACTTCCTTTGTTTTCTGATCTGTTTTCTATGAATATTAAAGGAATACTCTTGCCTACAGTATTCAGCATATAGAAGATTGACTAATTTTTTTGTTACACGTTACATTAAATTTAGATGTCCTTCAAACTTCAATGTAGAATCTATATTGCACAATTTGCAAAAATTGGTTACGGTGTTATTGTGATGGCTGTGATTGCAGGAAGGGTATTTGAGTTATTGAAAATGGCAAGTGATAAATTTAGTTGCATATTGGAGAAAGAGTATCTTTACTACCTTTTCTCGCCTCCTTTGCTAAAGTCATTGAGTTGTACTGGGTCTGGTTTTTGGGAGGAGACAACCTTCTACACAGTACAAATCCAGGCATAGTTTTAAGCTGACACTGACTGTTTGCCCTAGTGTTTGTTTTTCAATGAGAGGTTATTACATTCAAGTCCAATCGTCCCCTTTTTCTTTAAGTCTCACTCGCTATTGCCATGCATGGAGAAAAAAACCAAGAACTGTGCCCGACATTTTGCCTTCTACTTCTAATACAAGGATATACCAATTCATTAATCCCATTGATCCAGGTAAGTACAGGTAAGAGTCTGAACCTCAAAACTTTATAGGGTATTGAAAGACAGAAGGAGGTCATTCAACCCCAACATGCCCCACTTTTGTCTATCCTTTTTATTATTTGTTTGAAAGTAACTTGTATAATTTAAATTCTCACACTTATTCCCGTTTCTTAAAATCTCATCTAAACTTATTACATTTCAGCTTGTTTTTTCCCCACTGTATTATGTGCTGCATTATCTCCCTGAAGTCTCTTTCTGCCTTATTTTGATCTCTATTTTCTGCTATCCAGAGAACACTAGCTTTGGATGCCTTTCTTTCCCTCTCTGGGAGTGTCTGTATTCTGTATCTTTTGTCCTTTTAATTTGAATCAAATGGATTTTGACCTTGCCTCTCCAGCGTTTGAATGGTTTTGTGAATCAATGCTACTGCACTTGTTTTTTTTTGCTCCGACTTTTTTTCCTGAAGATCTTGCAGCCAGGAATATGAAGTATCCGATCCTCCTCTGAGTGGGAATCCTTGTGCTACCATAATATTGTACAGGCTGAGCATCAACTTCAGTCACCATGCTACACATATAACTTTTTTATAATGCAAAAAAGAAAACCTAGCCAAGACTGCTTTGCATCTGGTCACTTAGTTGAATCTTCCAATTCCTGAACTATTGTTTTCTCCAATGCTAATTTCTTTCAGTCCTGACTGCTACTTTATTTCTCTGCTCTGTTTCATCCTCCCATGTATCACCTGCAAAATTAGTTAAAATCATCCCTCACCAATGGTTACATTTCCCTTGTGGAATCTGCCGCTTTGAACTGGGACTAACTTATCCATGTTGAATAAGTCACTGCCATCAAAACAGGGTCCCTATCATGAGGATTTTGAGAGTATTTTCTGCTGGCTCCTGAAGAAAATCTGTCCAACATTTACAAAGCAAAGTAAGAATGTGATTGAAATCCTGCCTGCTTGTCTCGTGAGTGGAGTGTTCCAGTTGCAAAGCTCAACACCATTCAGAACAAAGCCCAGTTGATTGACATGACTCATTGAGGCCACTTCTGACAGCACCTTCTAAACCTTTCGCTCTACCATAGGGAAAGAGAAGGGCAGCAAGTTAATGCTAACACCATCACATATAAATTTTCCCCCAAGTCATAGACTTTCCTGTCTTGGAACTGGTTTGCCATTCCTTCACTCTTACTCGGTCAAAATCCTGGACTCCCGGGCAGTTCAGTCCCACCTGCACAAAGGCTATGTAAGGTGGATGATAAATGCTGGCCGAGTGAGACAAGTGCTGCTCACCTCCTAAATGAATGAAAAGATAAAATATTGCCATTCTCCCTTAATTTGAAGTACCTATTACTATCACTCCCTCAGCTCAAATTTTCCAGTTTCTCCAAATTTCAGACCGGCACTCTGTGTTGCAAGCAATTTTGTTTAAGCAAATACTTTCAACTGTCTGCATGTAAAACTGCCCATGTAATTTTTGAAATAAATTTCACATTTCATTTTTGAACATGTTTCATCATTTCCAGATTGCCCAATGAACAAGAATATGTTGAATTGCCAAAATTTGTTGGACAAAATATTTTGCAGTGTCTCAATTGTACTAATCATCATTTGTTATTATGCAGTAATTAATTAGATGGCTCTGACATTAGCAAAAAAGAAGACATCAACTTAGAATGAGCATGTGAAGAGAGCATGATCATAGACACTACCCTAGAGAGCTGTACAAAGTTTAAAAAAAATCACACAACACCAGGTTATAGTCCAAGAGGGTTTATTTAGAAGCGCTAGCTTTCGGAGCGCTGCTCCTTCATCAGATGGTTGTCCACCACCTGATGAAGGGGCAGTGCTTTGAAAGCTAGTGCTTCCAAATAGACCTGCTGGACTATAATCTGGTGTTGTGATTTTTAACTTTGCACGCCCCAGTCCAACACCAGCATCTCCAAGTTGAAGAGCCTTACTTAGTGATCAGGCACAAGTCACACTAGGACCAATGTATTTGAGGCTGCCCATAGTCAGCTGAGAAACACTCCAGATTCCTATTTCAATTTGTAGGTCACAGACCTGGCTAAAAGCATAAAACAAAGCATATTGCAATAATCAATATAGCACTTGAATCAAACAATTCTTTTTATTAGGAGGATTGGGCAGCTTTAACTTTGCAAACCTTTTCCCTTTTAAATCAAATAAAACCTGAAGTAAATAAATCCAAATAGGATTTCCAGTTTGTATTTGTTGGTGCAAAAGTTTGTAATATCCATAGTCATCTCACCTTTCCTTTCTCCCTCTGTAACCTTCAATTCTCTAATTGAATTAATCTATTGTTAATCATTTCAATCCACAAAAGTAACCTGTAAAACCTGTTCAATTTTATTGAGGTGTAACTGTTATGATTTGACATTCCAGTCATTTAGGGCGTGTTCTGTCTCTGCTGTCTTCATTTGTGGTCTGCTATTTATGGTATCTGAGCTAGTTGGTGCTCTGCCAAAAATGAACCACACATGCACATACACACCACACAATTCAATGTTGTACTCCCTATCTGATCAATCTGAGAATTAATTATTTCTGTTTCTCAAGGTTAAAAATCACACAATATCAAGTTATAGACTGACAGGTTTATTTAAAAGTACAAGCTTTCCAAATACTACTCCTTCATCAGGTAGTTAGTGGGGCAGGATCATAGGACACAGAATTTATAGTAAGAGATCATTGTGTCATACAACTGATGTGATGCATTGAACAAACCTAGATTGGTGTTAAGTCTTTAATCACTTAAAATGTGTTGTCGATAAGACTTAACACCAATCTAGGTTTGTTCAATACATTGCATCGGTTGTATGACACTATGATCTTTTAGTATAAATTTTGTGCCCTATGATCCTGCCCTACTGGTTATCTAATGAAGGAACAGCACTCCAAAAGCTTGTACTTTCAAATGAACCTGTTGGACTATAGCATGGTGTTGTGCGGTATTTAACTTTGTCAACCCAGTCCAACACAAGCACTTCCATATCATGTATCTCAATAAAGGAATAGATGCCTATCTGCAGGAAACTGTGTAAGGTGAAATCAGTTAATTTAATCTGACAGAATTTTAAGCTTCTGATTTGAAAATGAGCTTATGTTGGAAAGATGAAATTACATTTACTGCTTTATTGAATTCTCCGGTTGCAGTTGGTAAAATTGGATGAGTTGTTTTCACACCTCAAGGTTCCTTGATGGCAATGTAGCATTTTCTGGCATCCTCTGTCTCTGCCATATCCTTGTACTGGTGCTGTAGAATGTGATTTTTTTTTTCTCTCTGGTTCAAACAAGGAAAAAATTAGAAAAATGCTAATTAAGTGAATGCTATAGTATTATTCTTTTTGCCAGTACAGCACAAAGCCAAGCAGGCTGGTAAGTTTTTAATTTCTTTAATACTTATTTCTTAAGGAATTCTTGAATGGTGGTTTATAAAAGTGTCACGTTTTAGATTATTTCCACATTTATGGTAACTAGATTTGAGATATTACCTGTGCTTCAAATACAGTTTTGAGTAATTGAGGTGAAATCAGATCCTAAGTTGTCTGGCCACTGATGTGCTAAGTAAGTGACATCCACGAGGGAATCTTTTGCATAGCCTGTCAGTTTTGATTGGAATTATCCATCAAAACAGTAATCATGGAGAGTGGAACCTTCTGCTTCCAATTGTTAATTCACTCACAACTAAACATGGTGACAATGATCTTCAGCTATAAGAGTTTTTAAACTTGTTGTTAACTTTCTATTGACCAACTTTTTTTTTGTACAATGTTTTTTGTATTTAGATTTAATCGATGTCCGTGTTCATTTTGCTATTTAACAAATAATCAATATACTCATGTTTAAATGAAAAGCAATAAAGTATTTCATCAGAAGATGAAATGCTGTTCCTTTAAACTTGAGCACCCTTTGAATAACGTCAGAAGCAAAGCAAAGGGAGGTCAAAGTGCCAATTGGTTGAAAGATCAGGGTCGTACGTGCAAACTGTATATTTGGAAAACCCCTTTTGTGGGTACGTCTATGTCTCTTTCTAACCTAGTGGAAACTGCATTTTATACAGTATAACAAATATGGAAAATATAAGTAAGTTGCTGTTTTATTTCGAAAGTGTTCGTTTGTGGTCCTGGACAATGGGAAAGGTAACGGTGGAAAAAGTCAAGCATTGTACTTTCTTTTGCTTGATTGGGAAGGTGCATTATGAAGGGGAGTGTGTGTTTTGTAGGTGGTTCAAAAAGTGGATCAGGGTTCTGGGAGGCAAATTTGTAATGCTGAAAGAGTTGCGATTATGAGGAGATTCTCAGACTTGGAATGGGATCTCATGTTCAAATGGACTGTGTTGAACATTGTTACAGCCAGGTAATGAGGTCTCAATGAGCCTCTTAGACAGGTAAACTTGCGTACTAAAAAAACTTGTATACTTCATGTGGCCAAACAAGGATGTTGGGTGGAGGAGGAATATATATGTGTTGAACATTGTTACAGCCAGGTAATGAGGTCTCAATGAGCCTCTTTTTTTTTTATATATATATATATATATATATTCCTCCTCCACCCAACATCCTTGTTTGGCCACATGAAGTATACAAGTTTTTTTAGTACGCAAGTTTACCTGTCTTCAACAGAACTGTAGTTAGGTAGTTCACTGGAAACCAGGATCCAAATCCAATGATTACTGAGTGAAAGGAAGAGCCATTTTATACATACTTAACCAGAGAAATAATAAAGGCACAATGTCAAACACTGTCGAAGCACATTGTCTTGTTTTGGGAAGTTGTGGATCAATGGCAGCTATGAATATTGTAAATATCTTTTGAGGTACCTGTGTGAATTGGCACCTCTTTGCAGTTGGTGTTATTGCCAGGTACGTTGTCCTTCTCAAGACTTCTCCATTTCCGATTGGAAATTCATCACTTCTTGAAATCAGGGTTTCTTATTTTTTTTGAAAACATTGCATTCCTTGAACTTTCCAGGTGTTTAAATCACATGATGGAAGTCCAAAATTGATCATTATTTTTTGTCACTCGGAAGACACATGATCAATCCTCCAGAGATACCTCCAACTTGATTTGATAACACTAGTCTTTACATGCATCTTATCTACACACTCAGGTCTGTTTTACATACTTGTCCATTTTTTCAGGACCTTCTTTCTGAGCGGTTAGATATTTTTGTTCAAATTTTGGATGCTGTAAGTTGGAATATTGTTAACCTTTCATTGGATATTGGGGTTGCTGGCATGACCACCACTTACTGTTCATCCCTATTTACCCTCTTAGAGGTTGTGGTGAGCCAGCCTTTTGAACCACTGCAGTCCATGTGGTGTGGTGTGGGTCCTGTTAGTTAGGTACATGTGATTGCATCATATGCCAAGATGCACTGTAACTGTGTGTCTGTTTACAGATGCCAATGTACTAGTCGCTTACATGGGGAAGCTAGAAAATTATACAGTTCTTTGCTTCCTCCAGGGTGCTGCTGCACACTAATCTGCTGCTTTAGATTATTGGCAAAAGCCCACTAGGAGGTTGTCCATTTTTCTTGTTATAATAAATCGGTTACTTGGGGAGTTCAGAAATTTCTGGTGGACAGACTAGTTTTGTCACGAGAAAATAAAACACGAAACAGCATGTCACTGTGAAACATGTGAATTCCCTGGCTCAGTGAATTAATTGTGGCCTGATGTGGTCATGTATTTGACTGTGATGAAAACTTGTTGATAAAGATTAAAGAAAAAAATATTTTTTGTCATGCCAAAGCCATGTCAACAGCTTGCCTCTTTGTAACTCTGAGTAAGTCACTTAACAAGGCCTAGTATTATTAACAAACTTTACATGCCAAACCTACAGATTCTGTTGTGGTTAATTTCATTGATAGTGAAGCTTAAAATTACTTTTAAGCAATTGAATACAGACCTTAAGTCAAATGAGTAAGAAAAGGATTCTATTCCACATCTCGTATGACTGAAATGCTGATTTTTTTTTTCCCCCAAAATTGGCTGAATGTCAATTTGAGGCAGTTTCATGGAGGGTTCTCTGTGAGCTCTCGTGAGTTATCTCACTTCATTCTCTACTGATAACCTCAACCTCATTAGGTATGTATCACAGCTCGACAGCACTGCACCGTCTTGCACTCACCAGTCATGAAAGTCCACAATACTGCTGGTAACCTTCCAGGATTTCTGCTGGCAGCACCACATTTAAAGCCCAGCTGTGCACCAGGTTAAATGCTGTCAGCCTTTCCCAAGAATGGGAGAGACAAGGAAAATAAAAGCATGCATGTGGCATGGCTGACACTTCCTTGTAATTAGGATCGTATTTGTAAGTCTGTTCACATTTCAAGTCATCACCTGTCTAATCAACTGTCATTGAAGCTGCAGCTAAATGATGAAGTGACCATCTTTCCTGGCACTACTGTTTACCTAACACTCTGGTATAACATGGTTGTATGTCGGAGCATTACATGTTGTAAAACTTTTTAACATTAACTTGAATTTTATGGAAGGAAAAAGAAACAAAAAATGCTGAAGTAGTCCTGGGATTAAATTAACTTTGCTTGCCTTTTTGAGCAACAAATCATTCATGAAGAATGATTGGCTTCACCCAACTAAGATGCATTGAAACTGGATGTCAATTAACTCCTGACTGACTGTGTCCAATGCTATTGCACCTTCTCAACTTGTACCTGAACTATAGCATAACCCAAGTAATTTCTTTGCAGAGAAATCAGCTATTCAATTTCATTTTTTCTAAATGTTACAATTCCACCAGTCTGTGTTTTTATATCTATTTTCATGGATTTGGTTCAAAATTAATGGGCTGTATTCAAATTAGTATTACGGTTGTATTAGAATTAATACTTTCAGGAAAGTGAACACCATTTGATTCTGCAAGTTGCCCAGTTGAAAGCAGGAGTTACAATTGTAGGTGTAAGTGGACAAAACTTGGATGTTGTTTGAAATGCTAAGGAATCTGAGTATTTGGGATGTCACAAAATCAAGGATAAATGATAATAATGTGTACAATGCTGAATATGCTGTGGCGATTCTTGACTTAATTTTGAGAAGCTTAGAATTCCTCTGTGAAAGTGTCCTGTCTGATTTTTCTTCTCCAATGCCCAGACTTCATGGGAATTTATCAGCATGTGCATTGACACTGCTGGTAATAGAAGTTTGAGATTGTCAGAGGGTTGGAACATTTTGTTTTCTGTCAGAATGTGAATATTTAATTATTCACTTAAATATTAAAGAGTTCATTACCCATAAGAACCAAGAGGAAATGTCTTGTCTGGAAAATTAATTTCATTAATGGCTGTTCCCTGACAGGACCATTTCAGGAAGTTAAAGCAACAAACAACAAACTTATATTTGCAAATTAGTGAAATAATGGAATTGCATTCCTTGTGAGGATATGATACTGTTTTGTAGTGTTTAGCAAAGCACATATCAATGACCCTTGTCAGTGACTTGAAAGTTAACACTGGGGCTCCCTAGAGGCATGATGAAATGTTTAAGGGAGATTCCCTGGGCATAGTTTTAAAAACTGTAAACTTTCAAATTAGAACTGATTGTCATGTGTACTGAAGTACAGGGATACAGGAATACAATGAAAAAAAGTATAGTGTTGCTATTTCAGGCATCACCTAAGGTACAAAGGTACCTAGGTACAAATTTGTAGTTACAATGTAGAAAAATAAGGAAATAAAGCTAAAAATTCAACATTAATGTTCTTCTTAAGTGCTAAGCTATGCTGGGCTCACAGACTTCAAGTCCAATGTCCTCCGTGCTGGGCTACCTCCCCTCCATGCTTGATGTAGATGCTGGGAACCTCTATCACTGCTGTGCTGGGTTCGATCTCCACCGGGCTGCACCAGAGTTGACTCCCTCCATCACCGGGAAGAAACCTTGCTTCAGACATGCTGGACATCTTGAAACAGCCACAGAACATAGAACATAGAAGAATACAGCGCAGTACAGGCCCTTTGGCCCTCGATGTTGCGCCGATCCAAGCCCACCTGACCTATACTAACCCACTATCCTCCATATACCTATCCAATGCCCGCTTAAATGCCCATAAAGAGGGAGAGTCCACCACTGCTACTGGCAGGGCATTCCATGAACTGACGACTCGCTGAGTGAAGAACCTACCCCTAAATTCAGTCCTATATCTACCCCCCTTAATTTAAAGCTATGCCCCCTTGTAATACCCGACTCCATACGCGGGAAAAGGTTCACACTGTCAACCCTATCTAACCCCCTAATCATCTTGCCCTCATCAGTAAGGCAGTATTTAAATTAATATAGTAGCAAGGAGTCCTAGGAAGATTGAAATAAATCGGAAAAGAAGGAAAACTCATCTTTGGTTACAGTCATACCTAACACCGAAGAAAATGATTGTGGCAGTTGGAAGCTAATCAATTCAAATCCAGGACATGATGAGGATTTTTTCTCAATGATCAGTTCAATTTAAAAATCCTCTGAAGCTGCCTATGCTGCAAGACCAGGAGAACACCTGCTTTAGTTAATAAGAGGCAAGTTTGTGCCTCACAAGTGCCAGGCAATTACCATCTCCAACAAGGGAGAATCTAACAATCTTCATTTGACATTTAATTACATTACCATCACTGAATCCCTCTCCATTGACATCCCAGGCATTACTATTGAACAGAAATAAACTGACTAGACAAATAAAAACTGTGGATGCAGGAGCAAGTGAGAGGCAGGAAGTTGCGCAGTGAGTAATCTACCTCAGGACTTTTCAAAGCCTGTCCACCATCTGCACGGCATAAGTCAGGAGTGTGAAGGAAGTCTCTCCACTTATCCAGATGAATGTAGATCCGCCAACACACAAGAAGCTTGATACAATACTGGATAACACAGCCTATTTAATTAGTATCCCATCTATAATCTTAAATGTTCACTCTACACCATTCTCATTACAACATTCATTACAGCAACTTGCTAAGGCTGCTTCAACAGCACCTTCCAAATACATGGCTTTTATCACCTAGAAAGACAAGGGGCAGCAACATACTACCACCTACAAGTGTCCCCTCAAAGCAGACACACTGTTCTAACTTGGAATTATATGACGTTTCCCCTTCACTGTTTTTGGGTCAAAATCCTGGACTTCTCTTCCTCATCATATTATACATGAATATGCATCTGGTGGACTGCAGTAGTTCAAGATGGTGGTACACAATCAACTTCTCAAGAACAATTAAGACCCACCAGCAAATGATAGCCTTAACAGAAATGCTCATATCCCACAAGGGAATTAAAAATAAAACACCTGAGTATCTTCATAACGTGTGGAAGAGTGATAGTTTATTACTATTATCCAGCTAAATTTACCATATACCACTTTCATTTCTTTGCTGCCAAATGTCATGGCACTTGACATACTCAGCTTTGCCTTTAGTGCCAAAATGTGCCATGTAATTGTACATACAGCATTTTTATTGAATTGTACACATTCTACAAGACAGTACAAGGGCCGTATCATATCAAGAAAATTAAATGATACTATTGGTTGCAAGCCCTGACAATAAGACAACAAACAAAACTAAATTTAGAAAATAAATTACAGACAACTCGCACAATATAAAAGTCTTAGAATATCATTGTTGCTCCTCCTTGTAACCAGAATAAAGCTTCACAATGATACTATAAAGTCAGCAGTACTCTTATTTTCTTAAACCTTTGCTGCTGCAGACATATCTCAACCATTTAATTACACAACAACACATGATAAATTGGTATAATTACCACATCTCATAATAGGTACCTATAATTAAATTTAAAACAACAACCTGAAATCAGAGTTCAGACAGTTTACAAAGGGTTTTTGCCTTCTTACATTTTTTGCTGTCATCTGGAGCTAATTTTTCTCTTCTGGAGACAGCAGCAATGATTATTTACACATTTAAAAATACTAGTACACAGCATGAATAAAACTATTTTCCTAGCTTCCATGTTTTTTATTAGCTGATGTCTTCTTCTTCACTTCTCTCTCCCAAGGCATGTCCTTGAAGATTTTTCACTGAACCACAGGTAAATGCTGTGATGTTTGTTTACTTTGTGGTGGAGCAAGGATGCAGGCCACAAGTCAACCTCAATCCAAGCAGGAATTAAATCCAGCCCTCCATTATCACTTGAGGCAGTGACAAAAAGGGAACAATTGAGGAGTATGTACTATCCACCTATCATAAACATTCTTATTAATAGTCAAACACAGATTTGGGAAACAGAGTCTTCTGTAGCATGATAACTAAATTTCTCCTTGCTTACTGTACTTTTGTGACTTCTACCATGAGGCACTCACTCTTGGCATCCATGTATAGTGATTCAATGAATAAACAGTACAAGCCAGATTGTGGTCCCATGAACTCTTGACATGATGTTAGAGTATAGCTGGGATCCATTGTTGAAGATCTGTTCAGAACCATAGCTACTAAAAGATGAACACGGGTATATTCAGACCCACTAAAAGCTGCTAAAGGCCATAGAAAGCCACAGAATAAGAAACTACAGAAGGTTGTGTGCATAGCCCAGACCATCACGGAAGCCAATTTTCCTTCCATGGACTCTATTTATATTTTCTCATTGTCAGGGAATGGCTGCCAACACCATCAGTGACCCCTTCTCATCCTGTTAATGCTCTCCTACAACCTCTTCCGTCAGGCAGAAGATACTGAAGCTTGAACACACGCACTTCAGATTAAGGAACAGCTTCTTCCCAGCCATTATTAGACTGACGAATGGACTCTCTAACTTCAAATAACTGCTTGTTACTGTTGGTCTTGCCTATCACATGTCCTGTAAAGACTCCTAACAGGGTGACCTCACCTTTCCTATTCCTAACCTCAGCCCAAACTACCTCAGATTTAAAATAAGAAACTGTGCAAGAAGAAAAAAAAGTAAACACAGATGGAGCAGATGAACATCGGGCAGGAGCTTGCACATTGCACTGTTGCTCCGCTGCCATCTTGAAAACCTTAGATCAATTGTAGAAATGGTGCTTCTGTTATGATGGATGGAACAAGGCCATAACTTTGTTCTTTCTGGAAGAACCAAAATAACTGAAACATCATTTTAATGTACATTTCCTTTCTGAACTCTGTTTAAAGCAAAGTAATCACAATTCATTTTGCACAGTAGCTTGAAACTAATACATAGCTGCGATTTGATCAATGAAATGCTTCGCTCAAGGTCAAATTATTTGTTCACTGCTATGTTTTTGAAAATATTGGTCCTTTCAATGTGCTAATTAATGACAAAAATGTGCACCTTTGCTGATCTGCAGACATGTTGACCGAAAATTGGATAGAGATTGTGCAAGCTTCTCTTCGTCAATGATTCTAAAAGATGTTTGCGAGAATGGAAAATTTTATTACTTCCATCTAGACTAGTTTCCATGAGAGAGGTATTTGACTGTGTATCATGTTATCCCTGTTAGTTTAAATGAGGAAAAAAAGTATAGTGTTGCTATTTCAGGCATCACCTTAGGTACACACAATGTAGAGATTGGCACCTTTGTGTGCCAAACTCAGATGACTACTAAATAAACATAAAATGCTGTAGATGCTAGAAATCAGAAAGGAGCAAAGTGCTGGAGAAGCTCAGCAGGTCTTGCAGCATCTGTGGAGAGAGAGAGAAAAAGGGAAAGAAACATTTTGGATGAAACAGGCTTGAAGATCTTTCTTTTGACAATCCGAAGAGGAGCCGGGGAACACTTAATACAGAAGTCCAGTGCAAAAGACAAAATGATTTTCTCTTTCACCCCAATTGACAACAAGTCCTCTTGGCTAAAAAGCAAGTAAATGTGACACGTCCATGGTATGGGGGAAGAGTAATGGAAGAAAAATAAAAGGCAGATGTCATGGTCAGCTCTGAAGTTGTGGGAATCAACAGTACCTTTTAACAAAATGAGTTGTTGTTCCTTGAACTTGTCGTGTTTCATTGGAACATTGCAGCAAGTCCCCATGAGACTGAGGTGGTTTATTGAAATGAAAACAGCTGGAAGGTCAGGGTCATTCCTACAGACAGAATGGAGATGTTTCATTAAGAGGTCAATGGTCTGCCAATGTAAAGGACACTACATTGTGAGCAATGAATACAGTAGGCTGAATTGAAAGAAATATATGTAAAATGCTGCTGCCCTGAGAAAGTGTGTTTGAGTCATTGATCTTCCATTGGCAATCCTATGCTGTATCTGCATACTAACCTTTTGCTGTTCATGCACTAGAACGGCCAGCTAATCAGCATGTTTGAACTAGCAATCGTTCCTCATTTGGATTACATGGTGTGTTTTTTTTCTTCTAGTTGAATGCACAAGTTGACATTATCCATGTTCTGCTACATTTGCCAGATATTTATCCATTCCTATACTCCTTTTATGAACTCTTCCCAAATTACTTTCCTGCCTTGCATCAGCACATTTAGAAACCATATCTTCAGTCCTGTTATACAAGTCATTTTATAAACTTGTGAAATGTTGAGGCCGCAGCCCTGATGCCTGTGGCACACCGTTGTTAAGTCTTGCCACCCACTTTAGAATAAAAACAATTTGTGCCTGGTCTGAATCCTGATAGCTAGCTTATTTTCTATGCCAATATATGCTGCCCTCTACAACATGAGATTTTAGTTTTTGCAATAATCTCTGTGGCACCTTATCAAATTCGTTTAGGAAATCTTAAGTACAATGCATCCAATGATTCCCTCTTTTATGCACCACGCATGTTCATTCCTCAAAGAGTTCCAATAAATTGATTAAACATAATTTTCCTTTCTCAAACCAAGTTGACTCTATCTGATTATTTTTTCAAAATGCCTGCTGTAATGTCTTTTAATAGTCTCTGCTATGCAACAGAAATAGGCTATTTGGCCCCTCAAGCCTGTCCCGCCATTTAATAAGATCTTAACCAATACATTTTGAGTTCCATGTTACAACCTACCCAACTTTAAAATTTGATTCATCACCTGGTAAAAGTGTGCAAATCCTCTGGTTCCTAAAGGCAACAGAGGTTGAGAGGGCTTGTGTGATACTTACCTTTAGTACCCAAGATGCAGTTTTAAGAGCAGGGAAGTTGTGTTAAGACTGTTTAAGATGTCAGTTGGGCCACAGCTCGAATATTATGTGCAGTTCTGAAATCCACATGATAGGAGGGATGTGATTGCATTGGAGGGAAGTGCAAAGGAGATTTACCAGGCTTTGCCTGGGCTGGAGAGTTTTGATTTATGAAGAGCGATTGGATAGATTGATGTTGATTTCCTTGGAGTGGAAGCAACTGAGGTGGGGGACATGATTGGAGTGTATAAAATTGAAGGACGTGCACAGGAAGGGACCCTTCCTCTTCGTGAAGGGATCATGACCAGTGGTATAGACTTGAGGTTAGGGACAGAAGGTCCAAAAGAGATATGAGGAAGAGTTTTCACCTATTGGGTGAAACTCTCTGCCTTGTAAAGGTAGTAGAGGCATAAAACCTGAAAACATTTCACTATTGAGAAGGATGCTTGCAATGCCATGGCATACAAAACTATGGACCGAGGACTGAGAAATGGGACTGGAACAGTTAAGTGGTAGTTTTTGATTGACTCGGTCTCAGACTTCATGGACCGAAGGGCCATTTTGTGTCCTGGAGAGCTGTATGGCTCTAAGAATCAATCTACCTCCATCTTCTTAATAAAAAAACCCAATGATTCCACCTCCATTGCTTTGAGGCAGAAAATCCCAAAATTGTACAACTTGGGGGGGAAAAGGTTCTCCTGGGTGTGGGAGTCCAGAACTAGGTGGCATCAGTTTAGGCTGAGAAGGGAAAGATTTAAAAGGGACCAAAAGGGTAATTTCACACACAGGACAGTGCGTGTATGGAATGAGCTGCCAGAGAAAGTGGTGGAGGCTAATGCGAATACAATATTTAAAAGGCATCTGATGGGTATATGAATAGGAAGGGTTTAGAGTGATGTGTACCAAATGCTGCCAAGTGGGACGAGATTAGTTTTAGGATATCTGGTTAGCATGGATGAGTTGGACCAAAGGGTATGTTTCAGTGCTGTACAGCTCTATGACTCCATTACTCTAAAAGAGGAACCCGAAGCAGTGACCCTGGACTCCTACAAGAGAAAACATTCTGCTCCTGACTCCTTTGTCAAGAATATTCAGGATCTTGTAAACATCAATCAAGTGACTCCTTGATCTTCTAAACCTTCCTGAAAATAAGTGCAATCAGTCCCATCTTTCCTCTTAAGATAACCTGCACGTCCAGATGCCAATCTAGCAAACCTCTGATTTGCTTCCAATGTAATCATAACCTCCCATAAATAAGGAGTTCAAAACTGTATGCTATATTTCAGATGTGGTCTCCTTAATGCCCTGTAATACTGAAGCATAGCTTCCTTGCTGTTAAGTTCAACTCATCTCATGATAGCGAACATTCTATTAGTCATCTTAATTACTTGTTCCTGCACACTAACTTTTAATGAAACAAGTGGTGAAGCACCGTAATGAATTGGTATTTCAGAATTCTGTATTTTCCATTTCATTGTTGCTTTTTTTTTTAAAAAAAGAAATTCTTCCTGTTAAAGTCAACAACTGCACACTTTCTCTCATTATACTCCATCTACCAAGTATTTGTTCACCTATTCAACCTTTTTGTTTAGCAGTTTGCAACTTCCTTTGTTCTTCTCAAGACTTTTTTAGCAGTCTTTTGACATTTGTAAAAATAGCTACCTTCCCTTCATTCTCCTTATCTAAGTCATTGATGTGAGTGGTAAAGTGTACTGCTTAATCTTCAGAATTTTGTTCTATTTACATCCTTTTTATCAAGGGATTGTTACCCTGCGAACCCATGTGTTTTTATGCAGTATGTATTGTCCAGCATTATATATGGAGTGCATGAAGATTGTTTGAATGTAATTGAAAATGGGATGTAGCCATAAAAAGCAATTGAATTCTCTCAATTAACAAAGAATCTGAATACAAGCACTACATCAGCTAGATAACTTAATTATAGATTTGAATCAGTGAGCTTCACGTTCCACTACATAAAGTTCTGCAGTGTGTGTTTTAAATGTCTGTTTCAAAGAGCATTTTTCTTACACATTGCTAAATCGAGCTTGTCCTTGACCTATTCAAAGTAATTGAAACACTTTTTAAAATTTTTTTTTCCCCCTTTAATCTGATATGGTTTGAAATTTTAGGATTCTAAGCAAGGATCATAGTACAATGTGGCAAAGTCAAATTTTTGATTCCGTTACCCTTTGTTTCATTTTAAGTAAATCTGTTGTTAAAACATTTACTAATGAAGCTGTGAGGTGCAAAAGCTCTTTGCAGAATTTTGTGCTCTGTGGATTAATGCAAATCCTGTGTAGTGGCATATTTTTCTGAATCTGGTTTAGATCTGGTCTACTTGTGGCAAGTGCTGAAAAGCATCCTCATGCTTGAATATTTGGACTGAATGGTTCTATTAAGTTTAAAGGTAAACATTTCATTTGTAGTTGTAATGACTTGCTATACCTGCATGTTAACTTTTAATGGCATATGCATTGAAACATCTCAATGAATCTGCATCCTGGAACCCTATAGCTGTTTTCCATTTATGGTATGTATGATGAGTTCATTCAGTCTGTAGGAGACTGATGACCAATTCCAAGATTAAAAGTGGAGATTGATGCAAGTAGGTCAGTGTTTCACTCTCTACTTGGGTCTAGGCTGTGCCAGACCATGATATGAAAATCACTGCCACTGCATCATAATTTAACATTGAGCAGTAAGTTTCATTTCAAATTTCTGGGGTTGGAGGCAGGAGTGTGTTTGAGGTGTAGCACTGTTCAAGTTACTTTCTGCAAGAATTGTTATTTACAACTTGAACTACAAGTTCTGAATGCACATATACACACTTCCAATGATCAGATAATAAATTCTGAAGCTTGGATGTGAGCTGCCCACAGGAACTCAGTAGAATTCCCAACATCATAACCTGAGGGAATTGGCTGGGAAATTGAAGATTGCGCTGTGTAATTCCTGACAGCCTGGAATCTTAAGGATCTGTCTGAATCAGAATTTGGAGTAAGCCACTGCAGTTAAGTAAATACTTACTTGGGAATAGCTAAACTGTTAAATGTTAAACTGACAAACACCCCACCTATATCTGAGCTTGCCGAATACAACTCACTCATAACCCCTTACCCAGCCCTTGGGACTTGGCACAAGCCTTCTGCACTGCCACTGGACCTAATTTCTCCACTACCCAACCCTCTGCAAAACCTTGTTCAGACCTGGACTTCCCTCTTCTACTGATGGTTGCAACTTGGAATTGACTCCACCTGTTTTTCTGCTGTCCCTGAGATGATCCCCATCTCCACTTCGAAAAAAACTGAATACCTGTGCTACTGGACAAAGAATAGATGTGATATTCTCCACACCCGCCCCACCTTTCTCCCCCTCCCACCGCTCCAAAAAGAGCTTCTTCCTTTCAGTTCTCTCGCTGCCTCATGTCATGTGACTATGGCATTATTATTCCATCATTATATATGTTCATTTAGAGAGAGAAGAGTAGAAACAGTTATGCCACAATGGTAGGGTCTTTACCTCTGTGCTAGGAGATCAAACTCTCGAGATGCATGGTAATGTCTCTGAGCAGATTCATACGAAAATATCTGTTGAATGAAGAGTATTTAAGATTGTATCATTGGGGTTTAAATGGAAAGGGCATGGGAAGAACACCAAACGTAGAAGTATTGTTTTAAAATTACAGACAAAGTTGCAACATAATGTAGGAACTTGGTATAAACTTTTTTTGTTGTTGTGGTTATTTTAAAGCTTATGTTTTTTTTCTGACCATTGTCTCCTCTGGAAGTTATTGACCCATTTTTTATTAATGATTCCATCAATGTATTTTTTTCTTTATCTTGGACCATTACTCTTGAGTGAGCTTTGACTGTGTCTCGAGTTATTTTAATGAGCAGCATCTCAACTGTGACCAGTCACTACCAAACTTTTCTCATAACCATCAGAACTGGCTGTATTTAACCCCTGATGAGAACCTTAACCACATCACTTGACCTACCCTGGGAAGACCTAACTGAACGTCAATGAAGATTGAAGATTTATTTTCTGGTCTCTGATGCTCAGTTATCTTTTTCTTAGCCATTTCATGATGTGTTTTAATTGTTTCAAAATCCAATCCTGAGTCCATATAATCTCTGTACTATGCAAGATATATAAAGATGTCAGTTATTGTAGAATGCTACATATGATGTACATGCTGTCACCAGCTATGTTGGATATAAATCCTGGGCATAAGCAATCTTGACCAGTCATTAACACACAGATCACAGTCAACACTGAAATGGAAAGAAGTTACAGGTGACATTAAAAAAAAGTCACCTGTAGGCCACAATTCACAAAAACAATTCAACATCTTATTAGCTCTGTTTGCTTGTATATTTCTTCTTGTCTGGAACTGTAAGCTTTTGACTGTTTTTATTAACTTTTGACATGGACATTGCTGGCTAACTAGTATTTACAGCTCATCACTAGTTGCCCTTGAGAAGATTGTGATGAGCTGTTGTCTTGAACCCCTGTCGTCCATCTACTGTAGGTAGATCCCCAATGTCCTCAGGGAGGGAATTCTCGGATTTTAATCCAGCAACACAGAAGGAATGGTGATGTATTTCCAAGTCAGGATGGTGAGTGGCTTGGAGGCGAACTTGCAGGCAGCGGTGTTCCTGAGTATCAGTTGTCTTTGACTTTCTTGATAGAAATGCTTTGGAAGGTGTTGTCAAATGATCTTGGCTCTTAATGCTGACTGTCTGAGGTGATGTGGGAGGTTAAGGGGGTGGGGTTGGTGGATGGGGTAGTGATGGAGACAATGTTTCAGTAATCCGAACACACTTGCGTGACAAGTCTACTGTGTCAAAGGTCCATGGACAGGCTTTCCTAAGCTCAGGCAGCATATTTTGCTCTCAAAGCTTCTCCAGGTACACAATAAATAGGACACGTTGCACTAGGAGAAAGTGAGTGTCATTGCTGATGAAAAGCTTATGCTTGAAACGTCGACTCTCCTGCTCCTCGGATGCTGCCTGACCAGCTGTGCTTTTCCAGCACCACACTCTTTGACGTCACATGTTGTACTGAAAGTGCATTTCATAACACAACTTAGTTCAATGGAAAAGGATTCCATTCAGTCGATGTACAAATCATTTGTGATCATTGATGCTAAGTCCTGGAACCTTGGGAGCTTTTATGTGCCGAGATCCTTGAGAACTCTCACTGTCCTTTTGTTGCAAGGGCCAGATGCCTGCCAAGGTTATTGGGAGATCAGGGTTAACCCTCTGTAACTGTGGTGAATGACTCCATTATGTCATCCCTTGACTCAGCTGAATGTAAAATTTAATACTGACCATTCTTTGTTCAGGGCCATCGTCGAGCAGATGGTCAACCTCACAAAGAAGAGGTTCTGCTGCTTGCAATACACTCCAGACTCTAGAATGTTAAGCTCTACACATCTGGAACAGGCAATGACCAAACGAGATGAATGCTAAAGAGCTGGAGAGTGGCAGCAGTCTTTGGAGGAGGAAGATGTAGCATTGACCATGTGCAATATCACTTTCAGCATGATAGAGTGATGCACAGCCTTACCAGACATAGGTTTTCATTAGATCTGAGTCGAGTGAAGTGGTCATTCATGAGACCTTTTGCTCGATGGTCAAGCAGCTCCTATTTGTTCGCAGAAGCAAATACAGTTCTGTTATTCAATAGCAACAGTTGTTATTATTTCTTAACTTTTAACTTTTATTAAACAAGAAAAGTAAAGTTCATATTGTTTTGATGGTTTTCCACCATATGATCCTGTCACATTGAGTAATGACAAGATGTTGAGGTGTGCTGGGCATTAGGGAAAGAGTGGCACTCATTCATACAGGTATGATACTGAGACTGTCGAGCTCCATTCTTGGAGCAGCAGATATTTTGACATTCAGTTAGAAAGGTGATGCTAAGAGGCAGTGCATTTACTGATGTAATTCTGTGGGTGAAGTATTATCCGTACCACCTATCTGCCCTTGGAAGCGTTTCTTTATTGTACATCATGAAGGAGAAACAACAATGTGCTTTCCCTGGCTTGCAGTGCTTGACCTGGTGTACTGTTTGGAAAAGAAATGATGCTGCAGCAAGTAGTTTTACTCCTCGTGAGCCCATGACATCCTACAGTGTCAGACCTATGATGCATACATAATAAAGTGTGTTTGAAGTTTTTAGAGCTCACAGAGAAACCCTTCGTGAAACTCCCAGAAATTGACACTGAGCCAAATTTTGATAAAGTGCGGCTCTGTAGTTTGTGCCATTGCCATGAATATTTCTGAAGTGTTTTTAGTTGTGGAATCCTGTGTTTCCTTTATAACTGGATACAACAGTGCTTTCTTAAATACCTATACATTTGTTGTTAATTACAGCCAGTGATTTGATTCGTGATGGCATCCTTGGAACAGTGCTCTATTACATTGGTGAAATTAATGTTCTGTGAGACATTTAGTAAAGGGACTTTTCTCTGACACATTAAAATTTTATAATTAGCCAATTGCTTTTACAGCGTGCAGTTGATTGAATTTTGAATAGAATTGACCCTCCTAGGAAACTGGTATAATCCCTCATCCCATATTTTTGTGTATGTACTTGGATAATATTTTCCAGTTATCTCCCTTAATTTGTGCAAAACAGACCATTTAGTTGTGGTATCCAGAGCTGCTTTTTCCTACATGACATCAATCTGGAACTCATTCCCCACAAAGCTGTGAATACTGGGTCAATTGAAATTTAGTATTGAGATTCATATTTGTTAGTTAAGGGCATCAAGAGATGGACTAAAGATAGCTACAAATGAAGTTGATATACAGGTCAGTCATGATCTGATGGAATGGTGGAACAAATTCAAGGGACTGAATAACCTGTTAGTAATCCTCATGAAATACTGATGCATGTTTTCTGATTTCATGAATACCTTCCAGCAATTTGTCATGATATTTTCGCCACTCGTGCAAATATAATACTGCAGGATATTTTCAACTATAGTTGAGTTGAATCTTGTGCATCTTCCATGGTTGGATGCATATCCCTCTTCCATCATAAGCCACTGGACAGCAGTTGGAAGTTTGGCTCGGCGAGGAAAGGGAAACTGGAATGCCATTTTGAGACAAACTCTGGAACCCATGCAGCTGACTGAAATTACCGACATATTGAGAATGCAAAACAGGTGCCTCTTTGTGTGCCTCACCCCGGATCTCAATTTCATTTATTGATCTTTTGGGGAAGCTTCAGATCCTTTTAGTTGTTCTAGTTTAAAAGATTTCTGTTCTGTAAAAGCTGGCAACACTGTTTATCTGTGTGACATGTTATCAATCAATGCTCCACATGCTTCTTTCCATTTTAAAATTCCATTCATTATTTTCTCCACATGCATCAAGCCATCCTCAAATGTGAATTAATTGGCTTATACGCTGTTTATGTGAAGTGAAGGCTAAAATGAAAGATATTGCCAGTGATCTGGAATAGTTTCAAAATGAAACAAGCTGTACCAAGGAGATTATTTAGTCTTGCCATGCAATATTAGAATTGGGAAGGTTTATGTCATTGTTGTGACAATAATTTTTAAGGCCAACAATGATGACACAAGGATGACTTTCTTTTGGTACCTGAGTTCAAAACAAAAACATACAATGTCTAGCAGTGATTGGTGAGTACCCTAAGTTGTATGTTTACCTCATTGAATGGGGTATTGTTATCCAGGGTTCGGAATTATTGATGAGTGCAGAGAAATAAAATTCTCTCTTTATTAATAATGATGAATGAAGCTCATGAAATGTTAGGATTGAACTAATAATTGATAAACCATTGACTTGAAGTTGAGAATACAGGGGAGCTTCAACAATTGACAGCAGATTTGTAGGGCAATAGTTATTTTAATTGATTAGTCTGCTGTAGTTGAATATGTCAATGTTAGGTCTTGTGTTTATGAAAGTTTTGAGAGCATTGATGAAGAGCGTAAATTTTAAAGGACCGTTTCAATTCTTGTCAAAATCCAGAGTCACTGATGGTTTAACACTGATGGAACATGGATGTGAGCTTGTGCTACCCCACTGATTTGGTTCCAAACTGCCAGTTTTGCGAGTAGAGTCAAATGCTGACTCCTATTTTATTTTAATTTCTAGAACTTGGTTAGATACCACTTTCCCAGTTCTCCTACTTGTCTTGCTGTTGTTTGGCTAGTAGTTTATATTTTAGAATAGGTTTGAGGTTTTCATTGAGATAAAAATTTGGTCGTAATACTAATAAGGGCATCAGATGGATTTAGGAAAGCTGAGTTTAAATAGTGTCCATCCACTTGTCTATTTAATTTATCTGAAGTAGAGGAGGGAATTTTGAGCTTTAACACACATTGGGATAGCATACTGGTGATTTTAGGTCAGTCATTAGCATCTGACTAATATTAAATGATACATCCAAAATTCCTTGAACATCTCAACCCTTGTCAAAAGTGCATCTTTATTTCTATTGTATACTAAATAAAACTACAATTGAAGCTGAACTATGTCATTTTAAAAATTTTGTCTTATTCTCACTCCCAACTTTCTCTTTTTCGAACAAGCTTGAACGCACTTGAGTTTCTGTATTTCCATATGTTAATTCCTGTGACCAGTTGTGCGAACCAGTGAAAACATCCCACCAGCCAAATATAAGCCTGTTGGGTGAGGTCATGAACGGGGCTGTGAATATTTTGTTGATTTAAGATTCTAGTATTTAAGCTGAAGTAGTGGATTTTTTTCTTCTTTCGATGGCCCCATGAACATTGCATTGTGTTTTTAGTGCTCCAGCTGAATATATAATGAAATAACCAAAGGCCAGACACCTGACTTGATTTGCTGAATTTGGGTTCAACATCTTTCGCAAACTTCTTAATATTTCTTTTTTTAATTAATTCATTGAAAGTATGCATTATTGCTGGACCAGCATTTACTTTCCATTCCATGTTGCTCTTGAGAATTTGGTGGTAAACTGTTTTGAAATGCTGCAGTCCATGTAATACAACTACCATCCCAAGATAGGGGGAATCTAGGATTTTAGTCAAAAAGTGTGGCGCTGGGAAAGCACAGCCGGTCAGGCAGCATCCGAGGAGCAGCAGAGTCAGCATTTCAGGTGTAAGCTTGTCATCAGGAATGTTCATCAGACATGCCTGATGAAGGGCGTACGCTCGAAGCATTGACTCTCCTGCTCCTCGGATGCTGCCTGAATGGCTGTGCTTTCTCAGCACCACACTTTTTTTGACTCTGATCTCCAGCATCTGCAGACCTTACTTTCTCCTGGATCCAGGATTTTAATCCAGTAATAGTAAAGGAATGAAGCTCCAGTTCCAAGTCAGAATGGTGTGTGGCATGGATTGTGAAATAACTGAGTGAACTGGATGTCTGACACTCCTGTTCTTATCTGTCAGCCAGGGCTGCCTGATGGAGGCTGTTAATCTGGTCCAATCAAAAATCTCATACTATGAGGTCCCCCGGCTGACCTCATTACAATCACTTGAAGAAAGTGTTTTTTATATGGATATCTTGCCTTTGACCTTCTAGGTAGTAGATGTTACAGATTTGAAAAGTGTTGTCGAAGGAGACTTGATGAGTAACCACTGTGCATCTTTTCTGCGAGTGCTGAGGAAATCTTGGTGCCTTTGTTAATGTATGTTACCTTCACTTTCTCTATAGTTATCAAGTCAAATGGTATGGGTTTGTGAGCTATGTCATAGTCATAGAGATGTACAGCATGGAAACAGATCCTTCGGTCCAACCCGTCCATGCCGACAAGAGAGCCCAATCCAATCTAGTCCCGCCTATCAGCACCCGGCCCATATCCTTCCAAACCCTTCCTATTCATATACCCATCCAAATGCCTCTTAAATGCTGCAATTGTATCAGCCTCCACCACATCCTCTGGCAGCTCATTCCATACACATACCACCCTCTGCATGAAAAAGTTGCCCCTTAGGTCTCTTTTATATCTTTCCCCTCTCACCCTAAACCTATGCCCTCTAGTTCTGGACTCCCCGAACTCAGGGAAAAGACTTTGTCTATTTTCCCTATCCATTCCCCTCGTAATTTTGTAAATCTCTATAAGGTCACCCCTCAGCTTCCGACGCTCCAGGGAAACAGCTTGTTCAGCCTCTCCCCATTGCTCAAATCCTCCAACCCTGGCAAAATCCTTGTAAATCTTTTCTGAACCCTTTCAAGTTTCACAACATCTTTCCGTTAGGGAGGAGACTAGAATTGCATGCAATATTCCAACAGTGGCCTAACCAATGTCCTGTACAGCCGCAACATGACCTCCCAACTCCTGTACTCAATACTCTGACCAATAAAGGAAAGCATACCATACGCCTTCTTCACTATCCTATCTACCTGCGACTCCACTTTCAAGGAGCTATGAACCTGAACTCCAAGGTCCCTTTGTTCAGCAACACTCCCTAGGACGTTACCATTACGTGTATCCGTCCTGCTCAGATTTGCTTTCTCAAAATGCAGCACCTTGCATTTATCTGAATTAAACTCCATCTGCCACTTCTCAGCCCATTGGCCCATCTAGTCCAGATCCTGTTGTAATCTGAGCTAACCCTCTTTGCAGTCCACTACACCTCTAATTTTGGTGTCATCTGCAAACTTACTAACTTGTACCTCTTATGCTCGCATCCAAATCATTTCTATAAATGACAAAAAGTAGAGGACCCAGCACCGATCCTTGTGGCACTCCACTGATCACAGGCCTCCAGTCTGAAAAACAGCCCTCCACCACCACCCTCTGTCTTCTACCTTTGAGTCAGTTCTGTATCCAAATGGCTAGTTCTCCCTGTATGTCAGGATTTCAGTTCTCAAGTCAGGCTGGTCCTTCATTACTTGTGGGCAGCTACACTTCCAGAGTGAGTTAAGCTCTTCAATCAAGAACTAGGTCTCATTTTGAAACACTAACATTATTTTGCCATCAGATTTGCGTTGCTATAGTTGCTTGTTCCTTACATTTTTATCATAGAGTGTAGCTAGTTCTACTAATGCAAATTGGGGAAGCTAGCAAGAAGATGCCTCACTCCTCTACTTCAGAAAAGGTTTGTGTGTCTTCGTCACTTTCTCCCAGAAATGGTTAATTACTGGTTAATTTTGCTGCTGGCACAGAATGTCCAGAAGTTTATATACCTGACAACAGATTGTACATTTGAAACCAATTCACTACCTGAAACAGTTTGAGGTTTTTGCATGTGATGATTGTTTAATTCCCTGAGTATAATTCACTTGATTTTTTCCCCCATAACTTGTGAATTCAACTGTGCAATCTTAGAAAATTTTCATGATATTAGCATTTTCTACTCTATTAAATATTGAGAAAATTCTGCATATTCACTATCAGTCAATGGAATCATAATTTCACAGCATGATATGAATTGGCATGAGTGGGTGGACCTTGTGAAAGAATTCCTAAAATGGATCAGTAGAAAGCTTATTCATGTGGATCATTCTCCTTAATTTGCTACTGTATTGGAGTACAAAGTGAAGGCTCAGCACTACTTTAGGAAGGAGCAGTTACTCTTTTTCTGAAATAAAGAAAGACTTGTAATTATTTCATGTTTTTTATGATCCACGAGCGGCTGTATTTTCTCACTTACTGAACTTCAAAGGCTTCTCAATAGTTCTGTTGAAATGTTAGAGATTGCTTTCCTTTCTTTAAAAAAAAGGTTAGTGTTTTGATTTTCAATTGTTTTCTCTGTTGAACCAATTGAATTCAATTTAGATTTGTTGGTCTGTCTGTCTGATCATGTCAACTTGGGTTTGCAAAAAGAGAGTTAATAACTTCTCCCATGCCTGATTTACTCCTCTATAATAATAGAGCAGCTTCCAAATGAAAACTACCCCCTTTTCAAACATAGAGGATGGAATCTTCCAAAGCCTTGGCCAATGTGGATTGCAAGGAAATGTTGGAAGAATGAGATGTCCACCAACGCCCCTCTCTTTGTTGGGACAGAAATTTGCAATTTTTGCTCAAATCATTGGAGCTGAGATGTTTCTTGTTTGTGAGTGGTAAAAGGTCAGTTAATGGGGGTATTTCTCATTAACATTTTTATTCTTCATTTCATCTCATTTATATATATCCCTACTTCCCAACCACCAAATAAAAAAATAAACACTGAGGTTTCCTGACAGGAAAGTCTGTGCATATCTAACTCCTGCTAGCTCCTCCAGAGGTACATGGGCATTGGGAGCTCACCGGCCCCATCTATGCTAATGTTTGATACACAGTGAGCTGCTTGGCTGGTTTATCTGTTTGTATTTATTTTTATTTTTGGAGCACTGATGGTGAACAAGTTTTAATCACCAATACACTGAACTTCAGGAAAATTCCAAGAATTCTTGTGTATTGATTATTATGCACCAGACTGAGCAGCTGTGTGTTTCTGAACTTTTTAATAGCTCATGAACTCCATTATAAGCTCCTATTGCAACATATCACATACTAGACTTTGAAACTAGTTCATTGGCTGAAATGCATTTTGAAGTTGTGAAAGATGCAACATAAATGCCAATATTTCTTATTAATAAGTTTACATGCAGAACATGACTCATCTCTCGGCCATGTACAGCACACTTTTTTGCATTTTGTCCTGCACTTGAGTGCTCTAACACCCCTCGCTGTAATATTGCGACACGGACAGTGTGTGTATGTTTGCATTGCACGTGGCTGTATCTTTGGGTCTGCTTCTTGCTTTCAGCATCTTTGCCTTGTCTTTTTAAGCTTTGACCCCTCAGCCAGAGCTAACAGACTCACAGTACTTCTGTGTTGCCTTGCCGTACAGATATGATGTCTGCCTGATTTTGTCTCTGCAATATCAGCAGTGATCAGTCAACAGAGTGAGCCTGTTGCTCTACAACACTGTGTGTTGTCAATCTCACACCGACAGCATGGACCAGACATGGCACAAAAACTGCATATGGTTCAACTAATGGCCATGTCTCAAAGTCTAAAGCATACTCCTCATTCAAGTCAAGGGAACTGTCATGAGTCAGGAGGTCTCTGTATAGTAAATTGAGGGTAATCTTTTGATATCAGACTAGGGACTTGGGCACTGTCAGTCAGCTACTTTAGGGTTTTCAGGTTTAGGACCCAGACTTCGCAGGGAGTGAGGAGATGAGTGTAAGACCATCCAAAAGCTCTCTTTTGCCCTAATGTCAGACTTTTGTTTCCTGGAATAAAGAAAGGGAAGAATTGAGTGAGCTGAAAGTGGGTGGCCTGGCTGATACAGGTGGGGAAAATGTTGAGGTGTCTCACATGAGAGCGTAGTTGCCATGCAGAGTTGATCATGTGAGGGATTGCATTGGGTGAAAGCAAGTGAGGGCATATATTGCATGCAATTGTGTGGTGGAGCATGAAATTGATGCAGTGGCAGAGACAGTGAGTATGAAGTAGCAGATAGAATACAATGGTATTCAGAACAAAGTAGAAAAGGTAATTAAGCTTCATCTTACACTTGGCATTCTTCTAGAAGGATGAGATCATGCTGACCTGGCAGGATCTGGTTCTGGGAATGAAAGACAGCCCAACTCTGCACCACTTCATTCACCAGGGTCTGCAGGTCTCTAACTACAAAGCATAGTTTCCTCTTAAATGGCATCTTAAAGGAACATGTAAAGAACTGTGCAAGGCAGCTCTGGATTGTCAGTGCTTGACCAGGTGCAAAATGGCCTTTTAATCATGACTCCAGTGTCAGAAATCCTGTGGTATCCTGATAGTAGTGAATCCATTGGCTTACAAATGGGGGAATGGTGGTTGGTGTTGGATGAGACGGTTATGTAGAGTTATGGTACCGAGTTAATGGTGGAAGTTTGGGATGAGAGCATGAGAATATTCAGGCCTTGTGGAGAGAAATCCTCCACTTAGTTGTTAAGTTTCAGCCCAAGTTTTTTACTTTAAAATTAGGAGAATTCCAATCCTTCTATTACATTTTATGATGTAATGGAGAATGCGCATCTGTGACCTTTGACAGAAACCAATGTTGCACTATGATCAATGTTACCACAGGAAGAATGGTCGCCAAAGCAAAGCAGCAGAGGGTTGTTGCCTCTTGTCGGATTGCATTCTAGAAATTGATAGCTTGTGAAATAATAGAATCTGTGACCACACAGGAACTTTCAATTCACCAGATGAAACTGAGAAGTGTATATGGGTATGTGATCTGTAGCTTAATTTCTATTTTTAAGTATTGTTGACAACTATATTTGGTCTGGTTAATCTTACTTGGTATAATTCCATTATGTAGGTCTGTCTGTTGATTGGGGGTGGGTGTGTTGGTTAATTACAGGTGGTTAAATGGTGGTTTGTAAAGATTTTTTTTAGTGAATTTAATACAGCTGAGGTAATGCTGCACATTCATCTTGTGAAACCTTTTGTGCACAATCTCTTGTAAAGCTGTTTCTGATTAACATTTAGATCCTCTGCCTAAGAATACATCATAATCGCTGACCCCTTTAGTGAGAAGTCCGTTCGAGAATTGAAGAGTTGTTTCCTCTCTAAATTTCATCCTCTAATTTTGATTGTGGTTACAAAAATCTCCCAGTTAGTCATGTGCTGATGTAAATTTTTATGAATGGTTCCAGAGAATGTGAGAGAGGTGAAGGAGGAGGTTTCCCATCATTCAGTCTGGAGGACTCAAGACACCGCTACGAATGCTGGATCTAAAAGTGTGAGCAATTCATTGTAGGCCTGCTGTGGATGGCATGCTGATCATCTTGGTGGATTGTACGACTGGGGAATATCAGTGTAGGGAAGTGGAGAGATTTGATCATGGAGAGATTTGAACTTGAAGATGAGCATTTTCACTTGGGCCTCCAATGCTTCAAATTTAAAATGCAAGCCAACAAGCCGGTCAGGCAACATTCGCAAGTTGGCATCCTTTCTCCCCAGTGTAGAGGAGACCACATCGAGAGCAAAGGACACAATAAATGATGTGTGTGTGGAAGTACAAGTAAATCTCTGTTGGGTGTGGAAGAATCCTTTGGGGCCTTGATGGTCTTGCTGGAATGCATTAAAGGTGGGGAGGAAAATATATCCCTGATGGGGTCTGATTGTAGGTGATGGAAATGGCAGAGGAGGGTGTGATGTATCTGGAGTTTGGTGGGGTGGTAGGTGAGGATCAGGGGCGGTCTGTCCTTGTTGTGATTGGAGGGGTGGGGTTAAAGGGTGGAGATGTGGGAAGGAGAGGAGATGCACTGGAGGGCATTGTCAACCATGTGAGAGGGGAAATTGCGATCTTTGAAGAAGAAGGCCATCTGGGATGTTCTTCAATGGAATTGGTCCTCCTGGGAGCTGATGCGGAAGAGGAATTGGGAATAAGGAATTCCCCATCTACATCCGGGACACCACCCTGTCCTCCATCTCTTCCAGGACTTTCATTTGCTATCCCCCAACGCCTGATCTTCACCATGGACCTCCAGTCCCTGTACACATCTATCTGCCATGACGAAGATTTCCAAACGTTCCATTTCTTCCTCTCACACAAATCTAACCAGTACCTTTCTACTGACACTCATTTGCTTGAGTGAATTGGTCCTCACCCTCAACAAGTTGTCTTTTGAATCTTCCCACTTCCTTCAGACCAAAGGGGTAGCCATGGGCACCCCTATGTGCCCCAGCTATGTTTGCCTCTTCGGATATGTGGAATAGTACATCTTCTGCAGTTACACCAGCACCTTCCCCCACCTTTTCCTCCGCTACATCAATGACTGTATTGGCCCCAATGTGTGCTCTCACGAGGAGATTGAACAGTTCATCAACTTCACCACTAACACCTTCCACTCCAACCTCAAGTTCACCTGCATAATCTCGGACACCTCCCTCCCCTTCCTGGAAATCTCCATCTCCACTTCCGGCAGCCAACTCAACACAGATTGGGGCCAATACAGTCATTGATGTAGCGGAGGAAAAGGTGAGGGAAGGTGCTGCTGTAACTGCAGAAGATGTACTATTCCACATATCCGAAGAGGCAAACATAGCTGGGGCACATAGGTGTGCCCCTGGCTACCCCTTTGGTCTGAAGGAAGTGGGAAGATTCAAAAGACAACTTGTTGAGGGTGAGGACCAATTCACTCAAGCAAATGGGTGTCAGTAGAAAGGTACTGGTTAGCTTTGTGTGAGAGGAAGAAATGGAACGTTTGGAAACCTTCGTCTCCGTAACCAACTCATCCCACACGGACTCCGGACCACCTTTAAACCAGCAGAGTTTGGACCCGAACAGGACAAACCGTACAGACTACAGATTC
>NC_057725.1:33498208-33502407 GCF_004010195.1 Chiloscyllium plagiosum
CTTGTCCGGACTTGTCCTACCCGCCTATCTCCTTTTCCACCTATCCATTCCACCCTCTCCTCCCTGACCTATCTCCTTCATCCCCTCCCCCACTCACCCATTGTACTCCATGCTACTTTCTCCCCACCCCAACCGTCCTCTAGCTTATCTCTCCACACTTCAGGCTCACTGCCTTTATTCCTAATGAAGGGCTTTTGCCCGAAATGTCGATTTTGAAGCTCGTTGGATGCTGCCTGAACTGCTGTGCTCTTCCAGCACCACTAATCCAGAAACAGACATCTACTAACCCACCAACTCCCACACCTACCTGGACTACACCTCTGCACACCTTGCCTCCTGTAAAAATGCTATCCCTTGTTCCCAATTCCACTGCTTCTGCCACATCTACTCAATTCCACCATAGAACGTCCCAGATGGCCTCCTTCAAAGACTGAATTTCCTCTCTCTCATGGTTGACAATGGCCTCCAGCACATCTCCTCCACTTCCTGCGTCTCCACCCTTGAACCCCACCCCTCTAATCGCAACAAGGTTGGAAACCCTTGGTCCTCACCTTCCACCCCACCAACCTCTGGGTACATTGATTATGCTCCGCCATTTTCGCCACCTACAAACAGACCCTACCATCAGGGATATATTTCCTTCCGGACAGATCATTCCCTCTGCGATTCCCTTGTTAGTTCCACGTTCCCCACCGACCCACCCTCCACTCCTGCTCCTTCGCCTGCCACTGCAGGAATTGCAAACGTTGTGCCCACTTCTCTCCCCACCCCCCCGCCCCAAATTTAACTCCATCCAAGGCCCCAAAGAATCCTTCTACATCCGACACCGATATACCTGGACTTCCACACATGACATTTACAGTTTTGTTGCTCCCGATGTGGTGGTCTCTACATCAGGGAGACAATATGCCAACATGCGGAACATTTCAAGAGAACATCTCTGGGACACATGCGCTAAACAACCCCACCGCCCAGTGGCCCAACACTTTAACTCTCCCTCCCATTCCACCAAGGAAATGCAAGTCCTCGGTCTCATCCACCGCCAAACCCTAACCACCTGACGCCTGGTGGGGGAGAATGCCTCATATTCCGCCTTGGGACTCTCCCACCACATGTGATCAATGTGGATTTCACCAGTTTCTTCATTTCCCCTCCCCCAACCTTATCCCAGATTTAACCTTCCAACTCTGCACCGCCCCCTTTAAACTGTCCTACCTGTCCATCTTCCTTCCCACCTATCTGCTCTACTCTCCTCTTTAACCTATTACCTTCAACCCCATTTTCATCTACCTATCACATTCCCAGCTACCTCCCCCCAGGCTGACCCTTCTCCCATTTATCTCTCAGCCCCCTTGGGCCACAAGCCTCATTCCTGACGAAGGGCTAATGCTCAATGTCGATTCTTGAGCTCCTTGGATACTGCCTGACCGGCTGTGTTTTTCCAGCACCACACTCTTCAACTCTGATCTCCAGCATCTGCAGTCCTCACTTTCTCATAGAGCGAAAGGGATCAAAGGGAATGGGGTGAGAGGATACTGAATGTAAAGTGTACTAGGCAGGATGGTTGGATAGCAGAGTGGGTTCGAGGCTGAATGGCGTGTTCCTGTTACTGTTTTCTGTGTTTTGATATTTGTAAATATTTTCCCTTTTACCTTGGTATTTCTTGCAAATTGTCCAGATGATTGCAAGAAGAAAAGCTTTGCTAAAAAGAACAATTCTTTAAATTCTGTTCTTTTGTTTTTATGGATGTATAAGCATGTTTTACATGGTTGCAGTGGCAGATTGCCAGGGCAAAGCCCTCTCCCTATCAGATTGACAGTAAAAGTTCACTACATGCCCCCATGTTACATTCACCGGTGTTTTCCTTCAGTATATGGTTTGCATTCTTCATACTTCAATGGACAGATTGTCAGCTGGTGACTGTCGTCTCAGTGAAAGCTTAGTCAAGTCTGACAAGGAATGAAAATTAATTTAAATTCTAAGCCCTTCACTTATCCCATTTGCTTGGTTAAAAAGGTCTGAGTGCAGTACACATCTTTTGACTTCTTTTTAAGATACGGGCAGCACAGTGGCTCAGTGGTTAGCACTGCTGCCTCACAGTGCTAGGGTCCCAGGTTCGATTCCAGCCTTGGGTGACTGTCTGTGTGGAGATTACACATTCTCCCCTTGTCTGCGTGGATTTCCTCCATGTGCTCTGGTTTCTTCCTACAGTCCAAAGATGTGCACGCCAGGTGAATTAGCCATGCTAAATTGCCCATCGTTTTAGTGCATTAGTCAGAGAGAAATGGGTATGGGTGGGTTACTTTTTGGAGCATTGATGTGGACTTGTTGGGCCAAAAGGCTGTTTCCACACTGTAGAGAATCTAATCTAATCATATTGTAAATTTATGCTGTTATTTAAAAGTGAACTGTGTGATGTTCAATGTTAGTCACCTGATAAATTGCAAATTGAAAATGTTTTAAGCTCTGCAGGAGTAATTCATTTAAAATGCCAGTGAGGTAATTGTAACTTGAGAACACTGTCATCTCTTGGATTATTGCCATGATGTTTCTCTTTCCAAAATCCAAAATGTGTGCAAATTCCTAACAAAAACTACTTGGACATTTTTATGGGATGAGAATTCTAATAACCTTTCTAAAATAACTACTTCTCTCTTTCAAAAAAAAAATCATCCCTATGTATTGATCTTGATCCTTCAGAGCTATTGACATACATTGTTCAGTCTTTAAGAAGAACTGAAAGTGGGAGACAAGGACCACATTGTTAACCTAGGGCTTCATTGTGAAATGTGGACAACTGGTCAACTTTTTTATTAATAATGAAGCCTTACTTTAGAACTTAACCAAATAACATAATCAAATTAACCAGTTTGATTTATTTGAGATACAGTGATTCGTGTTGTTTTGCGTGCTTTGCAAGCACATGATACCACACAAAGTACATCAAGCAGCAGAATAGAGTGCAAAATTGTGTGACAGCCACAGAGAGAGAGGGAAAGGTCAGCATTGGCATTTGAGAGGTCCTTTCAAAGATCTGATAACAGCCTGGAAGAACTTGTTCTTGAATCTGTTTGTGTGTGTCATCAAACTTTTGTATCTGCCTGATGGAAGGTTATTCAGCTAATCTGACTACTCCAAACTGGCAAGTCCAATGAGAGCTACTGATGCTCAAAAATAATTTATATTGCTCTTTACCAAATCAAACAAAACATACATCTGGTGCAGTTTTTAATAGCAGAATATAGATTAGCTTTGCTGAATGCAAACAACTAAACCAAGGTACTGGTGGAGTAAAATATTAAGAAATGATGGCAAGTCTTCATGGCCTGAATTTGTTGAACTCCATAGAGTCATAGAGATGTACAGCATAGAAACCGACCCTTCAGTCCAACCCATCCACACAGACCAGATATCCCAACCCAATCTAGTCCCACCTGCCAGCACCTGGCCCATATCCCTCCAAACCCTTCCTATTCATATACCCATCTAAATGCCTTTTAAATGTTGCAATTGTACCAGCCTCCCTCACTTCATCTGGCAGCTCATTCCATACACGTACTACCATGGTACGACTCCCATGGAGAGTGAGGCAGCAAAGATCTTCACCAGTCGCTTAGCAACCTCCTTTCTTGCTTCCCAGAGCAGCCTAGGATAAATCTGATCTGGCCCTGGGGACTTATCAATCTTAACATTTTCCAAAATCTCCTGCACATCAACTTCATCAATCTTGATCTGGTCAAGCCTGTATCCCAGCTCCTCAAAGTTCTTATTCACAACAAGGTCCCTTTCCTTAATGAAAACCGAAGCAAAATACTCATTTAGGGCTTCCCCTATCTGCTCAGACTCCACGCACACATTCCCTACACTATCCCTGATTGGCCCAACCTTCTCCCTGATCATTCTCTTATTCCTCACGTATGAGTAAAATGCCTTTGGGTTCTCCCTAAACCTTCTTGCCAAGCCTTTTTTGTGCTCTCTCCTGGCTCTCCTCAGTCCATTTCTGAGCTCCTTTCCTGTAAGCCTGTAATCCTCTAAAGCTGTGCTAGATCCTTGCTTCCTCCACCTTATGTAAGCTGCCTTCTTCCTTTTGATGAGAAGCTCCTCTGTTCTCGTCATCCAGGGCTCCTTAATCTTACCCCTTCTTGCCTGTCTCAGAGGAACAAATTTGTGCATCACTCGCAACAACTGCTCCTTAAACA
>NC_057725.1:33502623-33507533 GCF_004010195.1 Chiloscyllium plagiosum
AATCAGTCCTTGCCTTTCCAAATACATGTACATCCTGTCCCTCGGGATTCCCTCTAACAACTTGCCCACCACTGATGTCAGGCTCACTGGTCTATAGTTCCCTGGCTTGTCTTTACTGCCCTTCTTAAACTGTGGCACCACGTTTGCCAACCTCCAGTCTTCCGGCACCTCACCTGTGACTATCGATGATACAAATATCTCAGCAAGAGGCTCAGCAATCACTTCTCTCACTTCCCACAGAGTTCTTGGGTACACCTGATCAGGTCCTGGGGATTTATCCACCTTTTGTGTTTCAAGACATCCAGCACTTACTCCTCTGTAATATGGATATTTTGCAAGGTGTCACCATGTATTTCGCTACTTTCTATATCTCCCATATCCTTTTCCACAGTAAATACTGATGTAAAATACTTGTTTAGTATCTCCCCCATTTTCTGCGGCTCCACACATGTTGCATCCAATAGGATATAAAGATCCGAAGTGGAAAATGAGACTTTGTTTCTCCAGCTTTTGTTGGGCTTCACTGGGACACTAGCAAGCCAAGGGCAGGAAGAGAAAAAGTACCAGCCTGAGAGAAGGATAATGTATTGAGATGGAAAATGAACAAAGTCAGAGTCATGCTTATGGACTGAGGATATGCTCTGCAGAGTGGTTGTCGGGTCTGTTTGCTCTTCCTAATGTAATGGAGACTATATTGTTTGCACAGCTTAATTGAGTAGACAGAAGTTAAAGTAAATCTTTCTTTTTATTCAGAGGGAGTGTTTTGGGTAATTGAATGGTGCAGAGAGAGGAGATAAAAGTCCAGTGTTACTGCGATTATTTTGGACAGTGTTGGAATGACTGGAACATCCTGTTTTGCTGACATAAGAAACATTCTATCTGGGCCTACCATGTCGTGAAGATAATCTGAATGATTACTTACTTTTTTTATCGGGTTGGTGGTAAATGGATGGAGGGATGTTTATGACAGTGTTCTTATTTTGAATGTTATATTAGAATCTTTAATTGAGTTTGAAAGGACAGATGAATTGAGAGTTTAACTGGCTGAAAAATAGGATCATCAATAATGACACACTTTCAGCACTGTGTGCACATGAGATCTGCAACTGCATTTCAAGGGCAATTGGTTATAAGCACATAATAAACATCAGGCTTTTAAAAAAATGTCAGTCTCAGTGAAAACTTTTAGTACAGGTACACAATCCTTTATCCGAAACGTTTGGGATCAGCTGGATTTCAGAATTTGGAATTTTTTGAATTTCGGAATAAGTGACCGTTCAATGGTGAAATTTTAAAAAAAACTTATTGAAAAGCAGACTCACTGTGAGTAATGGGCCCGGAGACAGAATTGAGGCCTGCCACAGCTGGGCCATGACCCCCCATGCCATATGTGAGTTATGTGTATCGAGTGGGTATGGAGTTGTCAACTGTTTGCATGCCTAATAATCTTGGTAATGAGATAAAAACTTAATGGAAAACCTTTTTGGAGGTTTTCAGATTTCAAGATTTTGGATAAAAGGTTGTCTACCTGTAATAGAGTTCAAACCCATTTAGCATGAAATGAGCTAAAATGATGGTAACCTATGGTATTGATTGCAACAGTCATAACCATCCTTTTTCAGCAATATTTCTGATTAGCACTGTTATAGGTCTGGTTCCGATGTAATGCTTTTTGAATTTTTCCAATGCTTTTGGATACCTTGCTTAGAAATTTTAAAGTAACGCTGGATGGCTTCTTCAGAGGAATGTTTCGCTGTTATGTTGACCAGAATACTTCAATTAATTTTAAAACTGCTTATCTGTACATTTAGTCAATTGAGAGAAATCTTGTGGGGAAAGAACATTAAAACAATAGAATACACCAAGTCTAGTCAATACTATCACTGTAGCATTTTGCAGGAAAACCCACTCTGAACAGTACCCCCTATTGTAATATTAAACGACTGCTCCTAAACACAGGTGATTGTCGAGATTATACAACTCAGCATTGACCTGACAATCTTGGGGCCAAACTTTTCTGCAAATAAATTTTCACAATAGTGCTTTTAAGTTCGATTTCAAAAAAAAAATAAGCATCCTGTTAATGCTTTTCAATTTGTGGCTCATTTACATTGATGGCAGACTTGTACACCCAGATGTAATTACAGGTCTGCTGTGACTCACTTCAAATCTGAATTCATGCCACAGGTGTGAGTCTGCTTTCAAAGAAGACTAACATGCAAGCAGCTGACATGGAATTATCTTCCATGATACCCATTCAATTGATTTTCAGTTGGTCTATTTTAGCAGTTTTGCACTGGGGGGGGGGGGAAAGTCAAATAAATTTCAACAATTTATTCATATTGCTTATAGGAAATCACTCTAATTAATTTGGGTTCCTGTTTCCTTGGTTGATACAATTACCTGACTCTTCATCCATCATCATTTGATAAGGGCTTTTGAGTAACCCAGGTTCTAAACAAATAAATATTTCAATCCCACTTTGCCCATTCACAAAACCTGCACAGGGATTAACTGCTGCATTTGAGGTTAACAGTTATAATTCTTTCTCAAAATACATACTTGGTGGTTATTAATTCATGAAGAGATAGTGGATGCAGTACAATCATTTTCCATTTAGAGTTCCAGACTTATGACCCAGTGACACTGAAAGAAGGGTAATTATATTTCCAAATCAGGATGGCAAGTGGTTTGGAGGGGAAATTGCAGGCAGTAGTAATCCCATGTATCTGCTACCCTTGTCCTTCTAGATGGTCGTGATCGTGGTTTTGGAAGGTGCTGTTTTAGGAGCTTTGAGGAATTTCTGTAGAGCATCTTGCTGCTATTGAACATTGGTGGTGAAGGATCTGAATGGTGGTAGATGTAGTATTCATCAAATAGGTGCTTTGTCCTGGATGGTGTCAAGCTTCTTCAGTACTGGAGGACAGGCTTTGGGGAGTCAGGTCATCAGTTATTCGCCACAGTGTTTCTAGACTGTTGCCTGCTGTTTTAGCATAGCAGTCATATGATTATTCCAATTCAGTTTCTCATCAGTGGGGACTCCATGATGGTAGTGGGGGAATTCAGTGATTGTAATGCCATTTAAATGGCAAGGGTTGATAGTTATATTTTCCTACTTGGAGGTGGCCACTGCCTAGCACTTGTGTGGCCTGAATGTTATCTGCTACTTGTAGGTCAATCTGGCTATTATCGAGATTTAGCTGCATTTGGGTATGGACTGCTTCAGTATCTGAGCAGTTATGAATAGTGCTGAACATTGTACAATCATCACCAAATGTACCACTTCCAACCTTATGATGGAGGGAAGGTCACTGAAGCAGCTGAAGGTGATGGGACCTCGGACACTACCTTGAAGAGCTCCTGCAGAGATGTCCTGGAACTGAGATGACTGCCCTCCAACAAGTACAACCATCTTCCTGTGTGTCAGGCATGTCTCCAACCAGTGAAAATTGTTCCCTTGATTCCCATTTGACTCCAGTTTTGGTCGCGCTCCTTGATCTCACACCCAATGCAATGCAATCTGCACTGCAAACTTCAAGTTGGTTAGTGTTGCATTTAATAATTATTTTATTTTTATTTTCTCTATTTGAGACTCTTGTGATGGTTTCTTTGCGCAAAAAACGAGCTGCTACTTGGCCTGAAGAGTTACACTTCAAAACTTGCCATTTTGATGCATCAAAATGGAGACCTTTTCCACAATAAGGTTTTGCCTCCATACAGGAATGGAGAAAAGATTGAATAGTCACAAAGTAACTGTTAACATTACCTGAATATAAAAATAAAAGTACTGTGCTGGAAATCTGAAATTTAAGCAAAAAAACATTTGTAAATACTCACCGGATAACAGAATCTCTGAAGAGAGAAACGGTTCATGTTTGTTTTTGTGAAATGTCACAGCCAGGAAGCTATGAAAATAATTCTGAGCAACAAAATGGAGTGCTTTCCATATTCTCTGAATGTCCTAAACTATTTTTCAAACAATTAGTTACTTTTGAAGTGCAGCCATTGCTGTATCTTGGAAAGGACAGTGGGAGCTAACACATGCAGCGTGTAATCTTATGAACAGCAAAGAGAATGTTTGTGAGATAACAGTTGTTTAAATAAGATTTTTAAGTTTTCCATGACTGAGAAAATGCCCATTTTCTTTTTTTTTACATTGTGACAAACTGAACCAAGTTAGTTTTGTGGCAAATAAAAACTATCCTTAAGCCATGCTCGACTAAGTCATGTGCCTACCTAAAACAAACAGAGCTACTGTTTAAGAGTGAAGGTGAATGCTGATGCATAATGTCTTGTGAGAATGGGATGAATCTTTTGTTGAAAAACCTCAAAACCTTACAAACAATTCACCTTGCTCCATGTAACACATTAAATTGAAACAGAAGTATTATGTTTTATTTGCAGTTATTTCATTTCAAAAGCATTTTAAATGTATTCTCTTTCATATCTTCTCTTAAGAAATGTAAAATAGATGTACTTCGGATTCCTCATCTTACTGGGATTTAACAATTTTGTAATCTGCCTCAATTTTAATTACAGGCTAAAACTTATTTAGCTTTCTGTTCAATCAGCAAATAATTTATTGCATATCTGTAGCACTTTTTTCATTCTGGCTATGAGACAAAAACAGCAAGAATAAATTGAGATGCAAATACTAGTTTCCCAATCAGACTCAAACTCAACCTTGTGCAATGCTAGCTACCAAACAGAGAATCATACCTTCAGTCCAACCAGCCCATGCTGACCATAATCCCAAAGTAAACTGGTCCCACGTGCCTGCGCTTGGCCTGTCTCCAAACTTTTCCTATACATGTACTTGTCTGAATGTCTTTTAAATGTTCTAAGTGTACCTGCATCTGCCAATTCCTCTGAAAGTTCATTCCACACACAAACGTTCCCTGTTGCTTCCT
>NC_057725.1:33508033-33519577 GCF_004010195.1 Chiloscyllium plagiosum
TTGAGAACAGCAATGTGTCTAGTGTGGCAAGTGATAGCTTCAGCTATTTGTATTCTGCCCATGGGTCCTGCAAATAAACAGGGGGATGATGGCGCCTCTCATGGAAATATAAAGCAAACAACATCCGGTTGTCAAAATTCCTGGAAGTTACCCTTGAGCAGATACTGGACTGGACCAGCCGTGTAAATACTGTGTGCCGAGAACAACAGAGATCAGAGGCCAAGAACCTTGCAATAAGTAACAGACCACCTGACTCCCTAAGCCTATTCGCCATCTACAAGGCACACATCAGGTGTGTGATTAAATACTCCCCATTTGCTTGGATGAGTGCAGCTCCAACAATTCATGAATTGAGATGCTATCTAGGGTAGAGCTCTGATGGAGAGTCATTTGAACTTGAAATATTAGCTTGTTCTGTATCTGTGGATGCTGTCTGACCCACTGTGATCTCCAGCATTTGTTTTCAGTACAGATTTCAGCATCTGCAGTAATTTGCTCCTGGGATAAAGCAACTCACTTGATTGGTACCACATGCACAAATAGCCACTTTCCTCCACCAATGGTTAGCATAAATGTGCAACCCTACACGATGCCTTTGAGACAAGCCTTCCAAATGATTGTGATCATCTGGAAGGACATGGATATCAGTTATTTGGGAGCACCACCACCTGCAGTTTCCCTGCAAACTAATCACCACTCCTGATTTGGAAATACATCTCCATTCCTTCACTGTTGCTGGTTCAAAATCATTGAGCGACTTTCTTAACAGCATTGTGGGTGTCACGACACAAAATAGACTGCAGTCTTTTTGAAGAAAACAGCTCATTGCCCACACCTCAAGAGAATGAGACTAGGGATGGGCAATAAACGTGGGCCCAGGCAGTGATGCCAACATTCTCTTAAATGCCCTTTGATTCATTTATTAGGTAGGCTTGTTTGTGCGAACCACTGCTTGTTATATTCATGCTTAGTGCTGATCCTACCAAATCTTTAAAAATGTTTTGATTGTTTCAGATTTCACCGTACAAACTGCAGGTTCAGTGATGAATGGAACATGATCTTGGTTAGCTGGGCACCCATGACAGCTGTTATCTGTAATTTAAAACAAAGCTTTTTCACCTTCTAGGTCTGTATGCATTTTATTTTCAAACAATAACATTCAAAGGTTCTGGTTTTAAAATCAGTGGCGATGTTTTCATGTCCAAGCTCTCATGGAGAGAATACGATTGGGAAAGGTGAAGGATATGGACAGGATGTGTTTTTGTGATAAGGTATATTTGATATGTAATATGCTGTGAGTGCACTCCCTGCCTAAAGACAATAAATACAAGATGTGTTGTTTTTCTATGATGAAAACAAACCACTTGCTTCAGCTGAAGTGAATGTATTGAGTTGGTTACATTTTACTGACCTAGAAAGCGAGCAAGAACCCGCCAACAGGTTTTTAAAAAATTCCTCTGAAAGGTCTTTAATAAATAACTCTAGCACATGAAAGTGAATAACCATATTGAAAGTGGAGTTGTATGTTGCTGCCTATGTATCCCAAATTCCTTTCAGATGCATATGTGTGCCCTTTAATGTGAGTAAATGTTTCATTTCAGCAGTAGTTTGACCATTTCTTCCCTCATATTTTCATTGCTCAAAAATGCTGTTGATTATTCTTCAAATTGTTCCTCCTCCGTTTTGCATTCTTCCTGTTTTTGAATTCTATTGATCCTATGCATTCCTCTGTGCCGACATTCTCAAACTCTTTATGACACCACACCCCATTCAAAAGCTATTCTGTTGTCGCTCCTTTTTTTTTTCTGAAACAGCAGAGTTGAATCTTTACCTACTGGAATTCTTATTCTGAGTATGTGTGCCATATATCTCAAGCAGCAATTTCAAATCTGTTGAGCACACTCCCAAGAACTCAGTGCTGCCAATGCTGGCAGCAAGTAGGACCTCTGAATTGATGGGAAAAGGCATGCAGTTGTTCAGGGGGGGACTCTTCAAATGCAGTGTCAATCAGTAGAATTTGGACAGCTTAATAGCATTTTCTTATAAGGTGCCCAAGGAACCTTCTGCCTACATAATGTCACTTGTGAAGAATTTTAAAATGTAGAATGTCCTTCATTTACTTTTGTTTTGCAATTGACAAAATAGTGATTTTGGGTGCTATTTGCATTTGTATTTTTACAAAATGGTCATTGAATTGTGTAATCCAAACTTTGCTATAAAATTAAAGGCCAGTCTTTATTTTTATTGCAGGCCAAAGCTCTCAGCAATATCTTTATATCCCCACTTGCTCTCCATCAAATGCAGAAATCCAAAAGTTGCTCGTGATGTGTTTCCCTACTGTAGTCTGCACCAAATGACTAAGCATGGAAACTATTATAATGGCATAAAAATAGGGCAGTGAAAGTATCTATCAACTAGTTTTACACTCAGGCAGCTAAAAAAACTGGAGCTAGTGTCTTTAGGAGTGGGTGGCTTTTAATGACAGGGGGTAATTTACTGCTGTATTAACCCTGAAATTTTACAGGAGTGGAATCTGTTGTCTTCCAAGAAATGTTTTTGACTTTTAATTAAAATACTTTGTCTCTTCCTTAATCCTAGCTGTAAAATATTTAGTTTGCCTCCTTTTATATGGTTAAATTATAATTCATGTTTCCTGTTCTACTGTCTTTCCGGTTTGTGGTTTATTTGTTTTGGTGAAGATATTTCAAACTGATTTGTAGAAGATGTGTGGCCTGTTGAAGCAGATGTTAATAGAAATCTCTGTGATAAACCTGTGAAATGATGTGGAGGAGCTGGTGTTGGACTGGGGTAGGCAGAGTTAAAAAAATCAAATCTGTGGAAGTCATTGGGCCTTCGTTGTGATAAAGGCAAAACGTATGGCAAAAGTGGTTTTTTTCTCACCTGAGAGCAATATCCAGGACAGTGCGTGGATGTGTCAGAACTAACCTGTCTGTGAAGTGGCTGGATGTGTATTCCAGGCAAGTGGGAGGTCATTGCTTCTGCTTGTGCTGATGAGCCAGTGAAACCTGTTCAGCCAAGTGGTAATTTAGCTTGAGAAACTTGTGACATCAGGTGTTAAACTTGCATGCAGAAAAAAAAGGCTGTTTTGTCTATGACATTTTTCTTCTCAAGACCATGTCATGCAATTTATCAAAGCTATTGGATCTTTTGACGAAAATTCGATCAAGTTCCACTTTCTTCCCCTTGGCCAAAATGGAAACTAAGAAAGCTTCTGTACTAACTTTCTGATCTTGAATTCTCATGTTACACTTGACATTCCATACTTTTATGTTTAATACTATGTCTACCTAGGCTTTCACTCAACTTTTGATTCTGTTGCCAAAGTATATTAATTGGCATAGTTTGGGTCGGAGACTGTTAAAATCATTTTATTATGCTGAATAAAAGTTCAGCAGACAGGACATGGTCCTGGAAATATTTAGTGGGTTAGGAGCTGCCCGTGGGTTAGTTGGGCCACCTTCTGGACAGTATAGAACACTGATTTGAATAGAAAATGAACCAGAATGTCTGCTATAATTATCTTTTTCCACTTATTCTGTCATAGACTGAACCAGAAAGTTACTGTGTGCTTATCTTTTTATTTGTGTTTCTGTATTTTAGCATTTGCATTTCTGTTCAGATCAGGCTATTTCAAATAGTTTAATAAGGTTTGGTCACAAAGGAAAACAAAGTTTAATTCTTGATCACCTGCAAAATCCTTTTAACTACAGTCATTTGTTTTTCAACATTTCTGACTTCTAGCTGGATCTGCCCATTCAGTCCTTTATTTTGTTGTCTTGCATTTTTGTCATGCTGTGATTTTGATTTCCTGCAGCAAATGGAACTAAAATATGGCCACTGAATGATGTGTACCCCTGAAAGAAAATTGGCAAATTCATTCCATAGTCAAAACCCAGGATAGCATCTATGACATCCTTTATTGAAGGCTGTCTCAACTTGAACATTTTGTACCCAACATGTACACTGAAACACAACCTTTTCAGCACACTTGATTTCTCTGGTTGATATTGAATCCAATTCTAAATGAAATTGTCAAAAATTGCACAGAGCTAATAAAATGGAAGCTGATGAGGCATATTCTGTGGAAAGTAAATTGCGTGTCATGAAATTTTCTCCAGGAATTTGACTGCAGTGTCCTGCGTTCCCAGGTGGAAAAATAAGGTGTAGTCTCGAGAATGGATACCTTTGTTTCCAGATCAGAGTCTGCCATTTATAGACTGACAGAAGAATGAAATATTCACTCTGATGAAGGTTAGTAAATAACATGCAACAGTTAGTGGCATTGTTATTGGTTGGTGGTGCCTTTCCTTGCCTCAACTAATGTGCACTCAGCAACCCATCTAAAGCCATCACTCCATGACATACAAAGGTTGTTTGTGTATGAGTAAAGATTTAGTTGGACAAAGCTAGCATTGAGTATTATTATACTAGTGGGTGTTTGTCTAAGAATGTGGAGCCATTATTCTTTTGAGTTGGAGGATGACTTTTGTGGGTTTTGAAATGGAATAATTTAGCTCACTTGTGAAAAACATTGGCTTAATTTGAAGATGTATGTCATGAAAGATGGAGCAGTCTTCTGAGAGACGTCCAGAAAAGAAAGCCAAAGTACAATTTAGTAGAAGCTGCTATAAGAGGTACAGAATGGAGTCCTACTTCAGTTGCCTGCCATTAAGACATCTGAGAAGAACCAAAACTCTCATCAGACGGGGTATTTTTGGTACAAACAAAAGACGGAAGACATTTTTTACCTCAAAGTTTTCAAGGTATGATTTTCAACTGATGCCAGTAGCATTTTAGCAAAATGAAATAGTGAGTGTACTTTTGAAATATATCCATTTGAATTTTGAATGCAATCAGCCATGCGATTCTGGTTATTATCCTTCCAAACCTGGAGGGCATGTACCATGCTTTGAGCTTGAGTGAATCACTGTTTTCAGGACTGTCATTGACAGAAGTAGTAGAAGCAATCTGAGGTGATAAGAATGTCATGCAAGAAACTCCTAGGCAGAACATTTTAAAGTATGTATCTTTCTTTTTCTTTGCAGTTCTGCATACACTAAATAATCACAAGCTGTCTGAAGAACAATGCTGCATTAACTAATTGTAAGGGAAAGCTGGAAATTCAAATTGAAACTCGTGGCTAGATTAGAATTGTGAATTTTTTTTTGTCCATTGTACTATCATAAAACATATAACTTTCAGAGCTGAACTGAAGCCTGATCTTGGAATAATTAAGATGGACAGCATAGCTGTCAAGAGATTCTGATGAAGTTAACATTTGCGATCCTTAAACAGAAAGTTAGGTGTTGGCAAACATTCTGCTAATTTTATTTTTGTGCATTGTAATCTTGAGATCCAATTAATGTGATTTTTTTTGTCAACGATATGGTTATTGTCTTGAACTTCAGAATAAATGGCAGAGATTGAAGCTGCAATGTAACTTGGCAATTGAAATCCCGATAGAGAAATGTCATATCTTATGGAAAAAATATTACATTGCATTGTGTTGCACAGAAAGCAGAGATGAACCCAGTCAATATAAAGTGAATTGAGTTATGGTTACTGTGAATAGAACCATTGATATTTTAGTAAATTGATTAAAATAGATGGTATAATGTGAAAATTTATCACATTTTCCTTGGTGAAATGAATAGTGAGACTGCTAATTTGTTCGATTGAATTCATTGTACAATGACTAAAAGATGAAGCATAGCATCAGCACAACAGTATCGTGATATCCTGTTCGGTAGATACAAGTTGTGTGATAGGAAGTACCGTACTATTAACTAACATATATGAGACAAAATTGGGACTCTTCCGTTTTGTACTTCCAGAACCTGTCCATCAAATGTCTTCAACCACCGCATCTCTCCAGTCACCATGTGCATTGTGCTATTTACTACATCAATCATGCTCTCTCCTTTTTTGTGTGTGTGTGTGGGGGGGGGGGGGTGTATCCTATTCTATTTTCCCCAGCTTTGCCAATTTCTGCCCTCCTTTTTTTTAAGGTTCCTTTTTGATTTTTTTATTCTATCACTGAATGTCACTGGCTCAGCCAACATTTACTGCCCATTCCTAATTGCCCTGGAGAAGATGGTGGTGACTTGTTATCTTCAAACACTGCAGTCTTTGGTGTGTAGGGACATGTAAAATACTACTAGGGAGACTTAGAATTTTGACCCTACAGGAAAGGAATGGCGATATAGTTCCATATCAGGTTGTTATGAGTTAGACAGAAATGTGCTTATAGTGATGTTGTCATGTATGTTGACCTTGTCCCTCCAGGTGGTAGAGGTTGCAGGTTTGCAAAGTGCTATTGATCGAGACTGATGCATCCTGTAAATGGTACAAGCAGTCATTGTGCCACAGTGGGGAGGCAGTTTCATTTGAAGGTGATGGATGGGGGTGCCAATCAAGCAGTTGCTTTTTCCTGGATGTTGTCCAGCAACTTGTGTTGTGCAGCTGCACCCATCCAGACAATTGGGGAATATTCCATCACCTCCCTGAGTCTATCTACAGCACATGGACTTCTGTGCCTCAAGGAGACAGCTCAGCACCACCTCACGGGCAATGAGCGATGGCAATAAATGCTGGCCAGCCAATAACTCCTACGAGTGAATACGTAAAACACTCATGATTTGTAGATGGTGAGAAGATAGTGGGGAGACAGTAGGTGACTTATTTACAATAGAATTTTTAACCATGTCTTGTTTTATAGCTGTGATACTTATATGGCTATTCCAATTCATTTTTTGATCAATGGCAATCTTTTAAAATACTGGTAATGGCAATGCCTTTAAATGTCAAGGGTTGATGGTTAGATTCTTTCTCATGAGGGGTGGTCATTGCCTGGCATTTATGTGGTTGCGAATGTTACTTCTCTCTCTGCTTAAGTATGGATGTTGTCCATGTCTTGTTGCAGACGGATAATGGACCACTACAGTATTTGACCAATCATGAATGGTGTGGACCCTTGTGCAATTGTGAGTAAACATGCTCATTTCTGAACTAACAATTTGAAGAAAGGTAATTGAAGCAGCTGAAAATGTTTTTGGCTAGAAAACTACCCTGAGGATTGAGAGCTTTTTGTGGCACAGTAGTAGTGTCCCTATCTCTGGGCTAGAAGTCAGAGGTTCAAGTCTCACCTGGTGCAGCAATGTGTCATAACATATCTGAACAGGCTGATAATAAATAATGACCCTGAAGTTCTTGTCGGGCAGTGATAGTGTCCCTACTGCTGAGCCAGGAAGCCAGGTTTCAGGCCTTAGCTGCTTCAGAGGTGTGTAATAACATTTCTGAAGCTGTTGCTTGAAAAATATCTACCCTTGAGAACTCCTACAATCATCATCCTTTGTGTGTGAGAGAGAGAGAGAGATTTTGGCCTGTTTGTCTGTGAACTGCGTGTGAGAAAAACTCCCCTATTTCAATTAAATATGATAGACAGGGTATATCCCACAGACAAACTATTTTGGTTATTGACAAAGCTGTGGAGCTGGTTTCTAGTTTTATTGTAAGGATCTGTTGATATTGGGAGATCAATGAGTTGACTCTTTTTGTTTTTGAGGGTTGATCACTTAGAATCATAGAATCCCTACAGTGTGGAAGCAGGCCATTCGGCCCATCAAGTCCATACAACCCCTCTGAAGAATATCCCACCCAGACCTTTGTCTATTCCTATGTTATGCTGCATTCCCTGTGGCTAATCCACTGAACCCATACATCCCTAGACACTATTGGCAATTTTAGTGAAGTCAATCCACCTAACCTGCATGTCTTTGGACATAGACAAACATGAGAGGAAAGTGCAAACTCCATGTAGTTGCTCGAGGGTAGAATTTAACCTGGGTCCCAAGCGCAGTGAGGCAGCAGTGTTAACCACTGAGACACTGTACCACCCATTGTTGTCAACTGATTCAACTGTTGTGCTGGAATTTGTCTTACCTGTCAATACGGAAACCCAGTTCTCAGAGTAGATATGGATTTACTTGAAGCTGTCTCTGTGAGATGAAAGCTCTACAGGGAAAGACACATTTCTTCTCCTTCTATATTTTCCAATCAGTGTAATCCAAACCGGGAACGCTTGAAGGAGAACTGCGTAATAACAGTAACGATCAGTTAAAGCAGCATGGCAGAGGTATGCAGTGCTGAGTGCCCGCTTCACTTGTTTAAATGTGTTTTTGATCCCTACTGGCACATTTCCTCTTCCTCACACCCCTGGCTATCTGCTTGCTGGCCATCCTTAAACTGTTCTTGGTAGCTTTTTATTACAGTCTTACATAGGGAAACATAAGTTATTATGTGTGAATTTGTCTGAAAGTTGATTGGACTGGAAGATAAATGAAGGTTATTGACCAGTGTTGGCATCTATGATTACTTTCTTTTCCCCCTTTCCCAAGTGTCTATGGCTAAGAAACCAAAGGTGCCGAGAGCCAACAGGTTTTAAGCATGATACTATGGACCACGGTATTTGGCCTGGTGCTGAAGACTTAAAATGCACTTCCCATTGCAGTTTTTATATTTGCCTGTTTTCTTTGTTCCTTGGACGTGGATGTCATTGGCAAGGCAGGCACGTGTTGGCCATTCCTAATTGATCTTGAATTGTGACTTGCTTTGCGACTTCAATGGACAGTTAAGAATCAAAGTCGAGAGTGTGGAGCTGGAAAAGCACAGCAGGTTTGGCAGCATCCAAGGAGCAGGAGAATCGGCATTTTGGGCATAAGCCCTTCATCAGGAATGAGGCTCATTCCTGATGAAGGGCTTAGGTCCAAAACGCCAATTCTCCTGCTCCTTGATACTGCTTGACCTGCGGTGCTTTTCCAGCACCACACTCTCGACTCTGATCTCCAGCATTTGCATACCTCACTTTCTCCTAGTTTAGAATCAAACATATGACTATGGATGTGGAGTCACAGGAAGGCCAGACCTTCAGGTGAGGATACTGCAGATGCTGGAGATTAGAGTCAAGATTAGAGTGGTGCTGGAAAAACACAGCAGTTTTGGCAGCATCCAAGGAGCAGGAAAATCAACGTTTCGGGCAAAAGTCCTTCTTCAGTAATGAGGCTTCCAGCCTCATTCCTGATGAAGGGCTTTTGCCTGAAATGTCAATTTTCCTGACCTGCTATACTTTTTCAGCACCACTGTAATATTCAGGTGACGATGACATATTTCCTTCCTTAAAGGACCTTAGTGAACAAAATGAGCTTTTAAAGCAATCAGTGGTGATTTGGTGGTCACTGTTACAAAGAGTAGCTTTATTAAATTGAATTTAAATTCCACCAGCTTTTGTGTTGCCAGACTATTAGCCTGGGTCTCTACATTGTTAGTTCAGAGACTAGTAACCTGAAAGAAGAGTGATTCTCAAATCAAATCAGTCACCTTCATGGTTTTTGCAGGTTTCTCTCTTAACTCTGTTCAACATTGCAAGATTTGGAGTGACGCATCTGCGGTTATAAATAGCTGATATTATATTGGTCAAAATTACAATGGTTTGAAACTATTGTACATTTGGTAAATGCAAGATTCATAGGCCACTTACAGGAGTCACGAGTACCTGCTCTAGTCAAGAGCACATACATGTGTAGTGCATAGCAGTTTGTCAGTATCTTGAGCAGCTTTTGAGAATCTGTTCGGTACACTCAACTCTAATCTCCAGCATCTGTAGTTGTCAATTTTCATGCTCCTCTGATGCTGCCTGACCTGCTGTGCTTTTCCAGCACCACACCCTCACCTCTGATGTCCAGCATCTGCACTCCTTGCTTTCGCCCTCTTGAGTAGGTTTGGAGAGTTGGTTATTCAACTGTTATAATGAATATTGTATGGTACCATAACTTCCGTATGTTTATGATTTGAATTCTGAAATATCTACACACTGCTAATTGTGGCCTTTGGTGCATTATAAATTTTAATTGCTTTGTCATTGGTGTTCCCTTCAGTTTCCCAGGTCCTAAGTTCTGAAACCCTCCCCACCACCTCAACTCTCTCTGTCTTGCCACCTTATTTCCCATCTTTAAACCACTTTGTTCAAACTTGACTTCAAACTCATCTAACTTTTATTTTCCCTGTTGTATTTGCTTTATAATGCTCCTGTGAAACATTTTTATTGTATCAATGGACTACATGAATACAAGTCCTTGTCATTAAAATAGTAAATGTAATCTCCAGTGGTTTCTTGAGGGAATAGCACCATTTTGACAATGCACCATTTCCTGACTGCTGCAACAGAGTTAGAACTAGCAATACATGCTTAAATTCATATTGTCTACCAAGATTTATGACCTTTGGATCTGGAATTATGTGAGGCTGTGATGGTTTGCGTTAGAATATGCTTTATATAATTCTTCTCCGCAAAGGTATGCTTGTGATTGTCTTTAAAAATCATTCCGTTTTTCAACTATGTAAAGTGAATGAAATAAATGAGACTTGTGCATAGTACAGACTGGCATGGAGATAAGATTCTTTCTCGTGCTAACCAGTAATTTAAAGCAAAAGATGACCTCAAAGTGGATGACTTTGACTGTTAAATCATGAAGAGTAACCAGAAAAATTCCAAATGCAGGATTAATGCATGTGATGGAGACAATTTCCATTGATCTGTAAACTGTAATTTCTCTTATTTGAAATTTCAAATGGAAGGGAATATAACTAAACAGGAACTTCATATTCACTGCATTGTTCCTTTGTTTGATAGAGTGGAAAATGAAACTGTACTAAAACTGCACAGTGGATTTCAGTTTCAGGGGATTGTCTATCTGGTTTTAGGGTGAGAATCATTTAGCCCATTGTTCAATTATTTTAGAAAGACACTCACTTGTGTTCAAAGTATGACATTCACATAGAACATTAGATGACCTGACAGAATGGAGATTTGCTTCAAACATTTTAGCTCCTGAGATCAAGTTAGATTGCTGAAATCTGACAGGATTTGAAGCGAATAGGTTACTGCCTGCATTCCACCAAGATGGTAGAATAAAATTCGGGATATGTTTGCATGTTTAGTGGATGAAGGCTGTCACCAGCAGAACTCCATGAAGCATCTACAAGCCGCAATGCAGTAAGCCACTTTACTCACCCAAGACTTCTAAAATGTAGTGAATTCTAAATGACCAAAACAAATGCATCTACCTCTGCAGCTATCCTTTTCAAAAAAGACCTCGAGAGCCATAGAGTCACAGAGATATATAGCATGGAAACAGACTCTTTGGTCCAACCCGTCCATGCCAACCAGATATCCCAACCAAATCTCGTCCCACCTGCCAGCACCCGGCTCATATCCCTCCAAACCCTTCCTATTCATATACCCATCCAAATGCCTCTTAAATGTTGCAATTGTACCAGCCTCCACCACATCCTCTGGCAGCTCATTCCATACACCTACTATCCTATGCGTGAAAAAGTTGCCCCTTAGGTCTCTTTCATATCTTTCCCCTGTCACCCCAAACCTATGCCCTCTAGTTCTGGACTCCCCGACCCCAGGGAAAAGACTTTGCCTATTTACCCTACCCATGCCCCTCATAATTTTGTAAA
>NC_057725.1:33520424-33573246 GCF_004010195.1 Chiloscyllium plagiosum
GGTACACCTGATCAGGTCCTGGGGATTTATCCACTTTTAACCGTTTCAAGACATCCAGCACTTCCTCCTCTGTAATCTGGACATTTTGCAAGATGTCACCATCTATTTCCCTACAGTCTATATCTTCCATATCCTTTTCCTCAGTAAATAATGATGCAAAATATTCATTTAGTATCTCCCCCATTTTCTGTGGCTCCACACAAAGGCTACCTTGCTGATCTTTGAGAAGCCCTATTCTCTCCCTAGTTGCCCTTTTGTCCTTAATATATTTGTAAAACGCCTTTGGATTCTCCTTAATTCTATTTGCCAAAGCTCTCTCATGTCCCCGTTTTGCCCTCCTGATTTCCTTCTTAAGTATACTCCGACTTTCTTTATACTCTTCTAAGGATTCACTTGATCTATCCTGTAGGTTGCAGTTCATTCTGTCTGAGGGATATATCACCACTTAGTACTAGATAAATTAATGTGCCTGTTTTTCTGACTAATATGCATTTCCTCTCTCTCACTTTTCCTTGTTACAGATAACAAAAATCTGGTGACATTTCCAGAACATTTACCCCTTCCATTGCGGGGATTGACGGTGTTTGTTTAATGTCCATTCTATTTCCTTAGTCCGCATTATAATTTCTCTTGACTCTACCTCAAATAGCCCATGTTTGCTTTCACTATCTTTCTCCTATTACGCAGTTACTTACCTCTTCCATTGCGGGGATTGACGGTGTTTGTTTAATGTCCATTCTATTTCCTTAGTCTGCATTATAATTTCTCTTGACTCTACCTCAAATAGTCCATGTTTGCTTTCACTATCTTTCTCCTATTACGCAGTTCCTAGAAATATTTTGGATCTTGTTTTTAATATTACTTGTCCATCTACTCTTCTATTTTCTCTTCCTTTATTCATTTCTAAAATACTTTCAATTCTTCAGCATATGACTTGTGAAAATATTATGCTTTTTTTGATTGTGATACCATCTCTAACTGCTTGTGTTAATGATGATTTGACCCCATTTTATGTAGGTGTTTTTATGCCATGAATGGATTTGTATTGTTGCAAATTACTATTAGTCTTTTAATACTAGCCATTGTTTGTCATATTCTATCATATCATTCAATATAGTTTTCCAATTGGCCTTGGCCCACTCATCCTTCATACCTCTATAGTTTGCATTGTTTGAATGTGAACTCTGATTTGGTGAAGACTGAAACAATGTCAAACTCAAACATTTTACAAATTTGTTACTTTTCCCTCAAAGCCCCTTTTACTAAGCAGTTATTAATTAGACCTTTTCTCCTGAAACAAATAACCATTCAAAGCTTATTCGCTGATTAGTTCCTTGACACACTGATCAAGTATATGCCATAGACTTATCCTCCACACTATTAGTGCAAGTTTGGTTTGCTTTTTTATTTTATACAAAGATTGAAATTTCTTCATGATTATCGATTACCTTTAGTGTGTATGCCCGATTTTTTTTTTTCCTGATTTATGTTGAACTTTACAATATAACCACTGTTTGGGGCTTACTCTTTACTGTCACTAATGTTTTCTGGCTCTTGCTATTTCATTGCAACTGGGCTGTTATTACAAGCATATTTTCTGCAGCACCACTAATTCTAAATGGTAAAAACGTTGACTTACTTTTTAAATCATCTACCTAACTTGGTGGCTCTGTTATTCATTATCATATTATTACAATTGTCATTGACGTTTTTTGATCTGAAAATAGACTCTGACCTTGCTGGTAAAATATAAATGATCACACTCTCTCTGAATTGACCCAGGGAGCCAGTTGTTTGTATCAAACTGCAAGGGAAACATGCAGAGAAGAACTAAAAAAGCACAAAAACTGACATCCTGTAAGATTCCCCTCGTTGATATGTGGGGAGGCCGTGGTACTGGTAATGTTACTGGGTTCGCAGTCTGGATGCTTGCCTAATGCTTGGGGAGATGGTGGTGTGGGGAGGAAAACCCTTTGGCAGCTCATGACATTCAAGCTCTGTGAATAAATCTAAAATTGAAAGAATAGTCACCATGTAGCCCCCACAGTCATTTGTCAAACAAACACATCTAGTTCATTTAACTTCCTTTTTGAGGGAAGAAATCTGCCTTCCTTGTGTGGTCTTGGCAACATGTGACTCCGAACCCACAATTGCCTCCTGAAATGGCCTCACAAGCCATTCTGTTCAAGGTCAATTAGGGATGGGCAACAAAATCTGGCCTTAGAGAGATGACTTCATCCCAGGAAAGAATTTTTTTAAAAAAGCTACAATTTGAACAAATCACTCAACAGCCTGACTTATTTGTAGGCTGCAAGGTATGATTCTGAGTATTGGTAATTATTTTGGGCATGTTTTGTTATCATTTGTTCTGCAGGGGTGCTTGAGGCCTAATTGAATGAGGCAATCAATAAATGTGTTGAGTTATTCATTTATCTCCATATAAGTACAGAGAGCTAATAATTTTGGGGTGAGTTTCAAGGAGTTGACTGAAATGAAGCTATCATATAAAAGTGTGGACTTGAGTTATGTTGAAATACAGTTACATTTCAAAGTGTAATACCTTGCCGAGGGAAAAAAAGAAGCAGCTGGAAAATGTTTTGATTATGGTGTAGAAGCCACACTGAACAGGTGTGTATCTTTTTAAGATCATTACATGATGTCATGACCATGTTTTTTTCTAAATTTGTTCATGGGACATGGGTGTCACTGGCTTGACCAGCATTCATTGTCCATCCCTAACTGCCCAGAAAGCAGTTGAGAGTCAACCATGTTGCTGTGGTTTGGAGCCTCACATAGCAGACCCGGTAACAATGGCAGTTTACTTCCCTAAAGGCCATTAGTGAACCAGGTAGGTTCTGACCATCAGCAATGCGTTCATGGTCATCAAATATAATGGTACCTGTCTGGACTTCAATTTTTCTCTTCGCATAATGTTTAATGGAGTGAGTCAACTTTGTATATGTAATGTATTGTATTACCAGTAAGCATAGAATCCAGACTCTGTTACATAGCCTTAAAAATAGGTGGTGTTGTAAATAAACTTCAAGATATCTGATTCAACAAAACCTGATTAACTGTGAAAGATGAGGGTTAACTTATAGAAAGCCGCAAACTGTACCAAAAGCACCACCTTCAGTTTTTCCTCTGTGTCTCACACCATCCTGATTTGGAATTACATAGGCATTCCCTTACTGTCACTGTGTTAAAGTCTTGGAGCTCCCTTCATAACTGCACTGGGTATACCTACACTATAGACCACTGTATTTCAAGGAAGCAGCTCATCACCTCCTGAGTACAAACAAGAATGGGCAATAAATGGTAGCCTTGGTAATGGCACTTGCATTCTGTGAACAAATTAGTCATCAGTTTTTTTTTGTACAAGAACTCATAAGAAAAGCAGTGTTTAAAATTTTAGTGAAATATGCTGACCGTTATTGTACTTTAGTGTTTGTTGGACTGAAGCCATGACTCTGGCTAAGTTTCTCTCTGGTTCATTGGTGTTAAAGTGATCGAGTTGATGTGTATAATAATTTAAGTATGTTGAAATTAATCTGTCATGCTTGACATAAGGTAAACTGAAAAGAAACCTGTCCTTTGTTCAGTGCATTCATGCTAACTTAGTCAATGTGACATAATGCACTCAAGTCAGTGTCATGTTGATGCAATTACAGTATAATGAAAATGGGAACATTTGCATCTGACTTGTTCGTGAAATGCATTTGTAATGCCGTTTATGTGATCGAGCAGTTTAAACGGCTCTACAGTACAACTCATGTTTAACAAACCAAGCAATGTTCACCTGTTTTTTTTTTAATCTGCCTGCATATTGCTAGAAAGAGACATTCGTATTACAGAAGTGTGTCATATTTCAAGGTTCTCTGACCATTTGCCCATTAAAAAGGGTTTAGAAATATATAACTTGAGTTGGGCTTTGAAAAACTAAATGAATTTGCACAGATGTTTTACTTTAAAAAGTGATGGTCTGTTGGCTGTGTAGGCATTTCTTTTGAACGCGTGTTAAATCCCAGGCACTGAAGTTAGTCCAGTATCTGCAGTATTTTGCTTATGTTTAGTCAGGTCTTTGAACTATTCGAGGCAAGGAGAAGTTCAGGAATTAAACTTTAACTTTCTATGGATGCTGGAATAAGGTAACTGGGTAAATATGGCTCGTTGAATGGCATATCATCGTGAAAAGGACTTAGTGAAATACTGAAGGAACCTGGGGGAATAAGAAGCTTGATTACAGGCTTTACAAGATAAATCAGGGCAGTTTTTAAAAATTTGTTAATGAAATGTGGTCATTGCTGGCATTTATTCCCATCTTTAACTGCCAAGGCTGCATTAAAGAGTCTGGCATGTTGCTGAAAGGCTGGAGTTGCATGGAGACCAGACCATGTAACGGTAATAGATGTTTGTGCCTACCAGACATTGGTGAACCGAATGAAATTTTACTGTCCTGGTGGAATTTGGGGTTCTGAATTACTAACATTACCACAACATCGTACCACCCCTTAAATTACGTATGACAAATAAGTTCACTCCCCAGAAGGGGATATCATTATTATGTTCTCAAATAATGTCATTGTACAAACTTGGTCTCAGTACGATATTTGTACAAACATCAGGCAAGAATGTCAAGTTCAAATGTCGTCCACCTGTCATGTGCTCGAAACATTAGCCTGGATTCTGAAACCACGACATCGTACCACCCCTTAAATTACGTATGACAAATAAGTTCACTCCCCAGAAGGGGATATCATTATTATGTTCTCAAATAATGTCATTGTACAAACTTGTTTGTACAAATATCGTACTGAGACCATCAGGCAAGAATGATTGCCCTTGTCATCAAGGCTGCATTACAGAGTGTGGCATCAAGAAGCTCTAGCAATGCTACACTTCAGTGCATATCTGTGGGCAAACTCTCTGGTGGTTACAGTCATACCTGACTCATAAGAAGATAGTTGTAATTGTTGGTGGTCAGTCATCTTCATTCCATGACATCTCTGCAGGAATTCTTCAGGCTAGTGTCCTTGGCTCAACCATCTTCAGCCGTTTCATCAACGACCTTCCCTCTATCATAAGATCAGATGTGGTGATATTTGTCAATTGATTGCATAGTGTTCAGCACCATTCATGATTCCTCAGATACTGAAGCAGTTCAATGTTCAAGATTAATAAGATCTGGACAATATTCAGGCTTAGGGTGACAAGTGGCAAGTAAGATTTGTGCCACATAAATGCCAGGCTGTGACCATCACCAATAAGAAACAATGTAACCACTGCCCCTTGACATTCAATGGTGTTTCCATCACTGAATCCATTATCAACATACTGACGGTTATCATTGACCAAAAACTCAGCTGGACTCGCCAAATAAAAATAAGGGCTACAAAAACAGGTCAGAGGCTAGGAATACTGCAGTGAGTAGCTCACCACCTGATTCCCCAAAGCTTGTCCCACCATCTACAAGGCACAAGTCAGGAGTGCGATGGAATACACCCCGCTTGCTTGGATAGGAGCAGCTCCAACAACACTCAAGAAGCTTGACACCATCCAAGACAAAGCAGCTTGCGTGATTGGCACTACATCCACAAGTATCTGTTCCCTCCACCATTGACACTCAGTAGCACCAAGATACCCTGCAGAAATTCACCGAAGATCCTCAGACAACATCTTCTAAACTAACAACCACTTCCATCGAGAAGGACAAAGGCAGCTAATACATGGGAGTATTACCATCTTCAAGTTCCCTTCCAATCCACTTGAAGGTATATCGCTGTTCCTTCATTGTCACTGAGTCAAAATCCTGGAATTCACTCCCTCAGGGCATAGTGGGTCAACCCATAGCACGTAGACTGCAGTGTTTTAAGAAGGTAGCTCACCTTCACCTTCTCAAGGGCAACTAGGGGCAAGCAATAAATGCTGGCCAGCTAGTGACACCCACATCCCACAAAAACTAATTTTAAGAAAAGCTTAAAGCAGTGGCTGATGCTAATGAGCCCATCAATGTATCTGCATCAGATCTGAACTTCTAAATTTGACTAATACAGCAACATGTTTTTTCAATTTAAGGATATGGGCAATACTGGCAAGATCATTTATTGCTAAACTTTTGATTGAAGGAGTGGGTGAGCCACCTTCAAACACTGCAGACTTTGAAACACCAATACTGTTGTTTTTATGGGAAGTTTCAAGTTACCAAACCAGTAACAATGAAAAGATGCGTATCCAGGTTGGTGCAATGTAAGTGTTTTTTTTCATTTGTTAATGGTTTGTGTGTGTCACTGGTTAAACCATCTCTAATTGCTGTGGATTTGAGGCCAGGTAATGTAAGGATGATGGATTTACTTCCATAAAGGACATTTGTGAACCAGATGAGTTTTTAGCACCAGATTTTTGTTAAGTTCAAATGTCGTCCACCTGTCATGTCCTCGAAACATTAGCCTGGATTCTGAAATACTAGTCCAACTGCCCCTCTTTGGAAGGGAACTTGTAGATAATAGTATTGACGTGCCTGCTTGGCTGGACAATTTTAGAATGTATTGAACTGGAGGTTTGGGCTTACTGAAATATTAAGTACTTATGAAACTTGTTAACCAGTAACAAAACATAGTCATGCTCAATTCTTTCAAACCAGTTTAGGCAATACAGTGATTGGCTGTTTTGCTGAAATTGATAATATCTGTGTTGGGGATTGAAGTAAAATGTAATTTTTCAAGACCATGTATGAATATTTTAGTTATTCTTAAAAACAAAAATGACATGATAACTCTGAGGTAGGTGAATCGAAACCTGATGGCTTCAGATCAAACACAGAGATTTTCCTTGACTGTAGCTTTATTAGCAGATCTCCTGACAGAACACCCCACTGTCCCTTTCTTGTCTCCTTCATGACTCCCCTCTGGAACTGATCAAGCTTGAATCTGGGCCTCCTGACCTGGAGGTAGGGATGCTACCACTGTGTCCAAAGCCAATTTGCCTCCATTTATTACCTCTTATTACTAGCCTGTTCATACACATTTTAACACACCTTTGCAGGTGGGACTTAGACATCTGGTGGGGACACCACGAGTGTGCAAAAGGAACCCCAATATCCTCATGTTTTATTCTTTTGATATAAAGCCTTCAGTTGATCACCTAATTTAAATAATCCTAATTTTACAATAATCCTAATTGTAAAAGTAGGTTTATTTAAATTCCATTCAAAGTTTCTAGCTCTCTTGCTCTTTCCTTCAATGGATTGTTGATGGTTGGGAACAGTTGCAGTAATTGTAATATGAATGATATGAAAGTTAATCTTTTTTAATGCATAACTGCAAAGTTAGCAAAAGAGAATATGCGAGAATATTAGTTTAAATGTAATTAGTACTCAAAGGTTTGTTTGAATAAAAATAGAGCCTGGTGAATGTAGGCAAAACATTTTTTGGCTAATTTTTTTCTTTTTAAAACAGCAATACAATTTGACAATTTTTACCCTTAGTTTGCGGACTAAGATATCTATGATGTTGCTGCCCAAGTCCTTTGATTGGATCTGCAACCATCCAGATGTCCAAACAAAATTTTCATGTTAATATCAGAACAATTTGACAACTCAACATGAAGATCATGACAAGATTTAACCAAATTATTATGAGATATTTTGTTTTTGGTGATGTTTCTGTACTAAGCAAATTGCCAGGGAAAGGTCGAATTTTGTATTTATAATTTACAATACATCTACTCCTGATTCTGCTTGAAGATGTTTAATGCATTTACTAATATTCAGCTTCGAGTTTATGAAATTATCTTTAATTTTTTAAAAATCTAAAAGATCAGGTGTTCAGTATTTTGTAATGAGGCTGCAAGAAAGGACTTAGAATTACTAAATTATCTTCTAAGTCTGACTAGAATTTCATTGAGCTGTAATGACAGCATCAATGCGTGGATTCTGGTTGTTCATTAGCAGAATCTAGGTCAGGTGCATTCCTTGGCAAGGTTACATAGACTTCACTGAGTTCACAATGTCAGTTGAAGTAGATTTCAAATTTTAATTAATGTCTCCAAAGGATTTTAGATTCCTGGACCTGGTCATGCTGCGTTATTATGTTGCGGATGGAATAGCCACTGCATCTCATGAGGCACAACATACCCAAATCCCAGAAGTTGTAGTTTAAGCAACATTTCTTGCTGCATTGCTAACCGTGAAGCAAATATGTGCCTGATCGAACACTGATTATTACAGTAAGCCTCAGAACTCCAAATGATTGCATTTCCCTGTGGATCAGTGGGTGAGTGTACTTTTGTTGTAATGTTGAGCTAACTGATCATAAATACTCCCCAGGCTAGACCCTGGGTTTTAAGCTGGGTTCTAAGTAATTATTCTTTTCAATAATTACTTTTGTGTGGTTATGTAGTGATCAAATAAGCAAGATGTTCACACATTATGTTTATTTTTAATCATGTAAGACATGAGAATCGTACTACATAAGCTTTTGTCTGTAGGGACATTTCAGCTATCAACAGAAACACACTCTATCACCTCAGTGCAAAGTAATAAGTTTATGGTTTTTACTATTGGCACAAATCCTACAGGACACCCTTGTTCCAGGACAAATGTGAATCCATTTTGCATTTTGTAGTTTATCAAAGCAAATTTAAAGAGAAACAGCTTTCTTCAAATACAACTTTGAAATGAAGTTCCATAATTTAATTTTGTATTTGATTTGTATTTTCTATGTATATCTTACCATAGTACTTTGTTATCATAATAATCTTCACCAACGTCATTTCTTAAGATGACCTTTGTTATACAAATATTTCAAAGCTTTCTTTAAATGATCTCTTCAGTACAATGATAAGACTGGATTTCTTGTAATCGCATGGTAAGATCTAACGTGTGTATTTTTATAAAGCATGTGACCCCCACCTGTTTGGAAAAAAATGACCTTGGAAAAGGTAATGTTGCCCTCTAAAATTGACTGACATAATAGGGAACCAGTCAGGAGATAACAGGAAGTAAAATCAACAAGATCGCCATTATCATAGTGAAATCAATCCGTCTGAAACTGGCCCATACCACTCAGCCAATCAGTTTGACCATGCAGTGATTATACATTGATTATTCATTGGCAGACTAGTCATAACTGAGGGATTATCTTGTTGAAGAAATAACAAGCAATTTAACAGAATACAGCACCAGTCAAGTGCCCGTGCTTTTAACGAGAGTAGTCTTTTAACAAGTCGGAACTGGAAGTTCCTTTTCCTTAGCTCCCCAACCACATTTATAATCATGATTCAGACTTAAATCTTCAAATTAAATTTAAGCACTCACAGCCTTCTACTTTTGCTTGGCTGAGGCCAGCTGATGGGTTTGGAACATCACAGTTGATTTCATCGTTCTTTTGAAGAGGTTAAAAAGAGGTTTCTGCATCTGACTTTTTTAAGTAACTCTGGATGAAAGTCTTTGAATACCAATTGAGGAAAGGATCAAGTTTGCTTGTGATATCTTATGACAGTGCTGACACCACTATGTGCATTCACATATGAAGATTCGCTTGGATATTCAGCCAGCTAGTGTTGAGTTGTACATCAGTAAACCTTGCATCTCCAAACAGAAGGGTGAAAACAACCTGAAAGAGTTTCGTTGTTTCTGCAATCTCTGATGATTCTATTGTGCAGTCACCACCATAGTATGTACAATGTGTTTTCTACCAAACGTAGAGACAATTTTTAATAATGTCCTTTTTTTCTGAAAACCGGCTGTGGATTGATTAGACTAATTAAAACGTAATTGTTTGAAATGTTTTGAAAAAGGAATTGTATTATTTTCAAATGATGCAGCATTATCATAAAAAGACCCTTTAACATTCCTCTTTGTTGAAAATTGTGTAATTTTTTTTGTGGTAACATGGACTTTTTTTTAACTGTCATCTGGGTTCAATACCTGGGACCTTTTATGGTCCAAGATGGTTTTAAGAGGTTGAACATAATTCAAGATTGCTGTAGTAGTCACCTGACCAGGCTAAACCAAGCTCCTGAAACCATTGATTTGAACTGAAATTGCCAGTGTTATACCAAGGAATTGAAATCTAAATCTGTATCTCCTGTTTGATTCACACCTTTGTGGAATTTTTAAACATGAGGATGAAAGTCATTATGCTCCCTCTCGCAAAAGAATGCCTGATGATGAAAACAATTGGAGAGCGATCCATTCACCAAGCATGCATACAAAAATGAGAAGTATGAGCAGGAGGATGGCACTCAATCTCTTGAACTTGTTCTGTCATGCTATTAGGTCCTTTTCCCAAGGCTTTGCACACTAAATGTAATTTGCACTCCAACTTCTGCAAACAGTTAAAGTGGTGACCCTCTTTTACCCTCTTCGCAGGCTTGCAAAGTCTAGTCAAAGTGAGGCACTGAATAAAGAAAACACACATCCCCTATGTGAGGTCAGTTGGTCATGCTGACAGATACTCTGGCCACTTCTCCGTAGTGACATGCCATCAAGACAACCTCCAGTCACCCCCTCAGTCACATGTTAGCCCAAGTACAATGGTAGGATGAGATCATCTCAGAGATGGTGTAAATATAAATGCCCTAATCCTGCGGAATCGTCAGGCGAACAGTTTCCTGCCCCAAGGCAATGCAGGTGTGACATACCTAGCTTCAGGGGATGGCTAGAAAGCATTTCTGAATGGAAGAGATTGAATGATACTTCAATTTGATAATGGGTTGGGTGGGGGGGTGGGGAGAGGAGCAGCAACTGACTGACCCCCACTCCAATTAGCCATTCTCATTCTTGCACGAATGTCGTCCCCACCCATTTCCAGAATGTTTAATCAATGCAGTTTAATCCTTTAATATTACTTCAATGTCCAGAGAGGTATTTCCATTTAATTTTTTAACATTACAATTCAATAAAATGCTGGTTGAATGAATTTCTCCACATTCTTACCAATGCCCAATAATTGTTCACCTCTTCTTGCTTATCAGGAATCTACCAGGCTCTCCCTTTTTGGAAAAAAAACAGATTCAAAGACTTCGTCTTCCTCAAGAAGCAGTCTAAGCAGTTCCAAAGAATTGCAACCCTCAGTGAGAGGAAGATTATATTGTCCTCATCCCTATCATAAATAGCAATGCTTTTTTTTGAAAACTGACTCCTAGATATGGATCTCCTTTCAAAATGCACCCTCTCAAGATACTCCAAGATCTTGTATGTTTCAATCTAGTCTTTCTTTCTTAAACTTCAGATATAAGTGTAGCCTGTCTAATCTTTCCTCTTCACTTAATCCCCAACCCTTTTCCAGGTATTAATCGTGTAAATCATCTCTTAACTGCTTCTAACATTTATATCCTTCCTTAATATAAGGAGACCAGTATTAGACACACATTATTGTACACACCACTCCAGAGGTGGTCTCATTGGTGCCCTAAATATCTGAAGCATGACCTCCCTGTTTTTGTATTCATTTTCCCTCCCAATAAGTGATTATTCTCAAATAGTTTTCCACATCGGTTGCTATACTTCATGCTAACTTTTTGTGATTTATGCCTCAGGATACCCCAGATCTTGCTGCATCTGAGTACTCCAACGTCTCACCATTTTAGATGATCTTTCCTTCCACAATTGACAATTTTTCGTATTTCCCTACATTATACTCCATTTACCAGATCTTTTGCCTACTCATTCAGTTTATCTGTAACCTCTGGTCCTCTTTGCAATTTGCTGCCTTACCTAGGTTTGTGCTATCTGCAAATACAGAAACCATGACTTCTGGTTCCTTTAATCCAAATCATTTATATAAATTGTAAAAGGTTGAGGCTCCAGTTCTGATCCCTATAGCACACCATGAGTTACATCTTGCCAACCAGAAAATGACCCATTGATACCTACTGTCTGGTTAGCTAATGGGAAACCACCTTCTATCTGTGGCAATATGTTAGCTTTTACACCATGAGTACTTAGTTACTGCAATAACCGTTGGTGTGGCTCCTTATCAAATATCTTCTGGAAATCTAAATACACGAAATCCACTGGCTCCCCTTTTATCTTTCATCTTGTTACTTCTTCAGAAGTCCAAGTTGGTTAAACATGATTTCTCTTTCTCAAAACCATGTTACCTCTGCTTGATTTTTTTTGCTTTTGTGTTCTGCTATAATGTCTTTCTAATATGTTCTCATTGACAAATGTTAAACTAATTACTCTGAGGTTTCCTGCTTTCTGTCTCCCCTTTTTGAATAAAGGAGTTATGTTTGTTCTTTTGCAATCTAATAAAACAGTTCCTGAATCCAGCAAATTTTAGTGAAGTAAAACCAAAACAACAACTATCTCAGTAGCCACTTATTGTAAGCCTGTAGGATGACACCCACCAGGACCCTAGAATTTGAGTGCACAGCTTCAACCATTTGCTCAAATGCAACTCCACTGATGGTAATTTTATTGAGTTCCTCCTTCTCTCCCTCCCATTTCCTGATTCCCAGCTATTTCTGGGGTGTTACTTGTATTCTGTGTAGTGAAGGTGAGGACTGCAGATGCTGGAGATTAGAGAGTGTGGTGCTGGAAAAGCACAGCAGGTCAGGCAGCATCCGAGGAGCAGGAGAGTCGATTTTGAAGGCAACAGGCCTTCATTCCTGAAGAAGGACATTTACCCGAAATGTCGACTCTCCTCCTTGGATGCTGCCTGACTTGCTGTGCTTTTCTAGCACCACACTCTTGACTTCTGTATAGTAAAGGCTACCGCAAAATATCTGTTCAGTTCATTTGCCTGATCCTTAGTTTTCATTATTAGCTTCCCATGATTACTTTCACTTTATCTCCTTTCTTTCAGAAATATTGTGATCTTTTGTGACTTTGAGAGGGATTTGGTCTGTCCTGTTTCTCTTGTAATTGGGTGCCAAGGTGTTTGCACCATGGAAAGCAGAGTAAATAGCTTTGGGTTTTTATTTAAAGTTGTACAGAAGAAGCATGAGTGAATGGAGTCAGGCTCTCTCGGACTCGGTTTTAATTTTGCTTTCAATTGTTTAAGTGGGATTTTTTGGAGTTGAAGCTGTTAGTTACAGCTCTCTCTCTGTTGCTGCAAACATTTGTGTTCTCTCTCCACTGTTTAGTTCATTGTTTCAGTTTTTAGTTTCTCCTGGATGGGAAGAGATTGCATGTCAGGGAAATCTGTTCTGCTGAATTTACCTTTGCTGAGTGTGTGTTTGTGTGCTGCTGGGTAGCACAGTGGCTCAGTTGTTAGCACTCATAGCACCAGGGTCCGATGATTTGATTCCAGCCTGGGGTGACTGTCTGTATGGAGTTTGCACATTCTCCCCATGTCTGTGTGGGTTTCCTCCGGTTTGCTCCCACAATTCCAAGATGTGCAGGTTAGGTGAATTGGCCATATAAATTGCCCATACTAAATTGCCCATAGTGTTAGGTGCATTAGTCAGAGGGAAATGGGTCTGGGCGGGTTGCTCTTCGGAGGGTCAGTGTGGACTGGTTGGGCTGAAGGGCCTGTTTCCACACTGTAAGGAATCTAATCTATATTGGAACAGTTGATGAGTAGTAATTAAGTAATATATTATTTTGTACAGTATTTTGACAGACGTAAAGTTAAGCCAATTCTTTTGTTTGTTTATGTTTTAACTGTGGTGTAAGAATGAAGTGTTTTTGCTTAAAGCCCTGTAGTTTGAACAATTGAATCACATCTGGAATGCAGCACCATACAGTTGCCTTTACATAAGATTAAAGTTAGGGTCTAGGCTACCTCCTTGATGTGATTTGGGAGGTGTGGGCATGGTCCATCATAATATTGATAAAAATGACTTTTTTTAAACCAGGTTTTTTAATCACTTTTCATATCTGTACATTTGTTTTTGTGTCTGTATTTAATGTTTTATTTTTTTCTCTTGCTCAGTAAGTAGTAAAATTCCTCTCTCTTTCTCTGGAAAATTCTGCAACTGGCTCTTTTAATTTTTTTCTAGTAAAATATTCTAATTGAAATATCATGTAGATGTGTGCTAACCTGGGGTTAAAATGAGGCGAACAAATTCACCCCTCCCCATCTGCTTGCAACAAGTTTAATATCTCATTACAAAACAAAACAAAATTTGACAACAAGCACTTGAAATAGTTGGAAAGGTGGCCAAAGCATATTTAAAGAGGTCAATTTTCAGAAGGATCTTGAAAGGACAATATGTTGGAAAAAAAATTAAGGTGCAGAAAATTGAAGACACAGCCACAAACGGCGGAAAGATTAGAATTAGAGCTGTGCAGAAGACTTCAAATTGAGAAGTACAGAGTTCCCTGATTGTAGTGTTGGGGGACTTGACAAAGATAAATCACAGGGTGAAAGGGCTGCTGATGCTGGAGATCAGAATCCAAAAGTGTGGTGCTGGAAAAGTACAGCCAGTCGGGCAGCATCCGAGGAGCAGGAGAGTCGACATTTTCAGCATAAGCTCTTCAGGAATGTATGGAGGGATGAAAACAATGATGGAAGTTTTAAAATTAAGATATGTCTGAGCAGGGGCCAGTCTAAGTCAATGAGTGCCAGAGTGGACATAACTGGGAGTTGATGTGGTTTAAAATTGCTTCAACTAGTTTTCATATCTCTCCATGACCTCGTCCGTCCCTATTTCCACTTTCTTACAGGGCTTCCTAAATAACCACAGCTTTCTGATTATGGCCTATTGCGCAGACAGATCATTCATCACTCCACCATTGTCAGCTGTATGTTCAGCTGTTCAGCCCCTAATCATTGGAATTTTTTTCCTAATCTCCACTTCATTCCTCCTTTTTAAGAGCTCATTAAGTGCATGCCTCTTTATCCAACCTCTCTCCGCATCTGTTTTAATATCTCTTGATGGGGCTTTGTGCTCCTGTGAAGTACATTGGGACATGTTCTGATATTTTAAAGGTGTTACATAGATGCACTTTTTAAAAATATGTTAATAGCAGAGCTTTGGAGGAGCTCAAATTCATATGGAACAGAAGATGGATGATCAACTAAAATTGTATTTGAACAGACAAGTCCATGAGTAACAAAGATATGCATAAGGATCTCAATAGCATTTGAGCTGACATGGAAGTAGGGATGGGCATTATTTTGGAAATCATTAACATGTTGGTTACAGAGTAGTTAGGACAGGGCGGCATAGTGCTCAGTTGTTAGCACTGCTGCCTCACAGTTCCAGGGTCCTGGGTTCGATTCCAGTCTTGGATGACTGTCTATGTGGAGTTTGCACATTGTCTCAGTGTATATGGGTTTCTGCTGGGTGCTCTCGTTTCCCCTCTCAGTCCAATGAATTGCAGGCCATTTGGGTTGGCCATGGTAAATGTGGGGTTATGGGGATTGGGTCAGGTGCCAGGTCTGGATGGGACCCCCTTTAGATGGTTGGTGCAGACTGGACAGGGCGAATGGTAGGGATTCTATGGTTCTACATTGCTGAAGTACAGACAAGGTACTGTTATAAAGGCAAGTTTTGCTTTTTGTTCCTTATCTCTCCTTATCATTTTAATTATTTTATTCACATCGTTAACAATGTTCAAGTTGTAACCAATTGACTTTAAATTAATTATAAATTAATTACTGCCGACTGAGAATTTGACAAATGTCTAATGAAAATAAACTTTCTATTTGTGATCAGAATAAACAAGTGAAATAAAATATTAGAAACAAAACCAGACATCGCTGGAAAAGCTTTCTGGAGTGGTTTCTTATTTTTAATGCCATTTGAGTTGTGATGCTGAAAGAATTGTGTTTTCAGTTCCGATCTTTAAGCTATTATTGTTTTTTAGTAAATTGTGTCAATCATTGGTCTGTAAATGAAGCATTGCATTGATTATTATTGTGCTAATAACTGGATAATTGGAAACGTTTCTGTCTATGTTCTCAACGGGCAATTCCTACTGATTAACTGCTTTTGAGTGTTGGCAGCTTTGAAACACTGGTTTGTGCTTCTATGCACCATTTCATTTTGTCAGTGAACAGAAGGAAGCACTTTACTTCTCTCACCCTTGCACTCGGACGACTTTCAATTGCACTGCTTCATTTATTTCTTCACAAGCTGTCCATGTGGTCTTGCATCCTTGTTCAGAATGAGGAATTTGCACACAATAGTATACTGGTTAAAAAATATTTTCCCTCTTCTGGCTGAAGTATAAATTGCAACCGGAGCTGAAATGAGGCATTTGCTAAACATCAGATACTGGTAAAACAACAAATAAAACCTTTGTTTTGAACAGGAAATTATATGCCAAATTGTACTCCCCACTGCTTCATTCTTGTCACCATACATGGTAAGCTATCAATATAATATCTAATAAAGGACTCTACTAGGAGACAGCTGCCATCTGCACAACTGGTGATATTGTATATCACAAGGAAACTTGATTGATCTCATTAAAGGTTAAACTCCATTTTGAGATTGGGTCATGTATATTTGCTTTAGTAGCTCAATGCATGAGTGCAGTGTGCATAGTATATTGGCATGGATTACGATCTATCATGTACAAGTTTCAGTACAAAAACTTCATGAAATGTTTGACACTAATCTCTGGTAGCTACAAGATTCCTCTCTCGTTTCTGTTTTCATAGACATTGAAACACATCCTTTTTTAAAATTATAGTCTGGTCCTAATATTTTTAGGCTAAAATCAAAATGATGATTAAGCCAAGTTCAAAATGATGATGGTCAGAGCTTTGGCATTAATTTCCTGGCAAATTAATTAGAATTTTTTGAGAAGGTAACAAACAGGATAGATAAAGGAAAACCAATAGATGTAACAAACTTGAATTTCCAAAAGACATTTAATAACGTTCTGAGGAAGTCTGACTGGACCCAAAATGTTAATTCTGATTTCTCTCCACAAATGCTGAGATTTTCCAGCAATTTCTGCTTTTATCTCTGGTTTCCTCTCTGTAGTTCTTTCATTTTTCTTTTCTTTAAAAGAAAATGTTTGACAGGGTACCTCCTATAAGACTACTTAATTATAAGGACCATTTCTTATTTTGTATTTACAAAAACTGGGGACTGAATTATTAAAGAGCAGTTCTAAAAAAAATTGTTTCAAAGGTTGTGACAGCAAGTAAGATGACAACCCATGGCAGACATGATGTAAACAACTCTTAAACTTCAATAACGGCTTGTTCAACGTTGCAGACGATTGAGACTGTGTACTGCTGCGGTTTTGACTGGAAGCAAGAAATTGATTGAACTATGGACTAGTGACCAGTTATCAATGGTGAAGTTTTTTGCCTGCTGACATCAATTGTTTCTCTGGTTCTCAGGTAACTGAACAGCTTGGAGTTGGGAGGAAGTTAAAGAGAGTAACTGAGAAATGTTCAGTTCTTCCCCAACTCTGGATTGGTTTCTCGCTTTGTTTGCAGTCAAAACTCATACTGAACCAAGAGAAAATGTAACTTTCCCTGTAACTTGTTGTATGCTATGAGTTTTATCTGATAAGTCAGACTTTTCATAACAGAATCAACTACTTTATGACTCTCCAACCAGTGGAAGATACCAGAGAAAGATGATTTGAATCAATGCATTGGCCAGCAAAAGATTCACAAAGATTTTCTCTACACAGAACCTGAAATAAAGACTTCTGAACTATCCTGTTTTCCCCCCTCTGCCATAATCTATTCATTCTCTCCAGAGGGTACTAAACCTGTGGAATTCTTCAGAGGGCTGTCAAGGCTAAGGTTTCAAATATACTCACAGAAGAGGTTTTTAATCAGTCAGGGATTTGAAGGTTAGGAGGATAAGGCAAAAAGTGGAATTGAGGATTATAGATCAACCATTGAATGACAGAGCAGACTTATGGGCGAAATGGCTTATTTTTGAACTTATGTCTGTGGTCCTCTGGTTAAAGAAAAGCCCATTGTTCACATTCTGGGGCATTCACAGTTATTAATGTTGATTTTGATGTATGAAGATTGACCTTATTAATTTCTGAAGTGGTACTCTCAATTTCACTACTCAAATGTGGCTCCAACTGTAACTAGTTAAATTTGCTACATGTTTGCTACATGTCTTCTGTTTATTGAGATCTTGATGTAGCTCTGGCTTTAAAACCTTCAACTGTATCGAAAGTGTTTATATTTTTGACTTACCTTTATTCATGTACAACACTTCAAGTCTCTTTGGTATGTCAATATTTGTTTCTGTTGAGTATCACCTGTAAACTCTTACCTAGTCATTGAACCACTCTTTTTGTACTAATTGCCTGTAAATTTGAGTGTTTCTGATCTTAAGAGTCTTTGCGCAATAAGCATGCACAAACAACAGATGCAGATGGTGCCAAACTAGCTGTATTCTTCCATATGTAATCCTCTACAGTGTTTGATGTAAATTTAAAAATTCTCTGTTTCCTGTTGGATCTAAATATATTTGTATGCAGTCTGTTGAATGCCGTTTCAGTCCATCTTCCCTGACAATAATTGTGCAAATTTTCTTCAAGATTTTCTGGTCCTCGTGTGCGACTAATATTTCTTCTTTCCTCAGTTTCTTTATTAAGACCCAATCTGTAAATTGAATTTTTGTGGAGAATTTATGACCATAGAATTATGACGAATTGTTTGGCTGGTCACTGTAAACATGTATTTTTTTACATCCGATTGATGCCATAAACTTCAACTGTGGTGGTTCAGTAAGTTCTTTGGAATTTACTGACCCTGGAGCATTGTAATATGGGTGATGTAACATAAGACTTTTGTGATGAGCTCCTAATTTCAATCATTTCACTGTATATGATATGAAATGAAGACCTTTTCAGAAGTTGTAAGGGGATTTAGAAAAAAAAAGCTTGATATTTCGAACTAATTGGGCTATTTCACACTGAAAAATCCTTTTTCCTCATCCCCTGTCTTTCACTGGAGAACATGTGGCACTAATTCGTGGTTTAGTTAATGTTCCATGCAATGAAGACTTTGGAGGTATAGATATGTATAGGGCTGCAGAATTGGGGCAAGGTAGAGAAGGAGTCAGTGGGTAAATGTTTCCTGTGCTGTTTTTGGCATATCTTTTGGAGAGTACTGTGCAATGCTGTGTGCAAAGAATCCATTGACATTTGTCAGTCATTGTTTTGGAGGCAGGCAGGACTTGAAGAACGACTAGATGCAATGGGTTGGATTCAAAATTCCACCCAGTAGTGCCTCTGCTATAGATGCTCTTCAGGAAATGCAATGTGTTGGTACCTTGCATATTCTCTTCTGTGAATTGAAAAGCTAGCTGATAGAAGAGAGGGCGAGATGAGCTCTTATCAGTCGGGTATATCTCCAGGAGAAAGTGAGGATTGCAGATGATGGAGATCAGAGTCGAGAGTGTGTTGCTGGGAAAGCACAGTATGTCAGGAGGGTATCCGAGGAGCAGGAGAATTGACATTTCAAGCATTAGCCCTTCATCAGGAATGAGGCTTGTGGGCCGGGAGGTGAGAGATAAATGGGAGGTGGGTGGGGTTAGGGAGGGGGCAAGGTTGCTGAGAAAGTGATAGGTGAGGGAAAAGGTGATAGGTCAGAGGGAGGGAGTGATGGACAGGTCAGGAGGCTTTGGACTGGGAGAATGTTTGGGGGGGGGGGTGCGAGAGGGAAATGAAGAAGCCATTGAAATCCTCATTTATCCCGTGTGGTTGCCAGGTCCCAAGGTGGAATATGGGGTGTTCCTCCTCCGGGTGTCGGGTGGTAAGGGTTTGGCGGTGGGGTTGGTGGGTGCGGATGGCCCAAAGATGTTCTGTGAAACAATCCACAAGAAGGTGTCCTGTCTCCCCGATGTAGAGGAGAGCACATTGGCTGCAAAGATGTAGTAGATGACATTGTTAGAGGTATAGGTAAATTTCAGACAGATGTGGAAGGATCCCTTGTGGCCTTGGACAGAGGTGAGGGGAGTGGAATGAGCGCAGGTTTTGAACTTCCTGCAGTAGCAGGGAAAGATGCCAGGAGTGGGGTGTGGGCTGGTATGGGGTGTGGACTGGATGAGGGAGTTGCAGAGGGAATGGTCTCTCCAAAACGCTGATAGGGGTGAGGAGGGAAATATATCTTTCGTGGTGAGGTACGTTTGAAAGTGGCGCAGAATGATGCATTGTCTGTGGAGGTTGATTGGGTGGAAGGAGAGGAATGGGGGCTTCTGTCATTGTTGCATTGGGAGGGGTGGGGTTCAAGGGCGTGAACCCCACCTCCCATTTATCTCTCAGCCCCCGGCCTATAAGCTATATTCCTGATAAAGGGCTTATGCCTAAAACGTCGATTCTGCTGCTCCTCTGATGCTCCCTGATCAGCACCACATAATCTGCTATATCTCCAGTCATTGCAAAGGGAGCAAATTGGTTTGAGACAAAAGTATTCACTGGGATAGCTCCTTTATACATATCCTACTGGTTTTGTGGTTTTAGATAACTGAGTTTCCACTGAGGACGCAGACTTTGTGTAGATGTTTAGTGTTCCAATGGCAGCTGGGACATTATTTATCAGATACTGCTTCAGGTTTCAGTCCACACATGTGCTGATGGAGTTGGCCACAACTTAAGTAAGAATAAGATTGAATCCAATTTTGTGTAACTCCCTCTGCCAATTTTGGAAACAGACACAGGTTTTCTGGTATCTTTTGGAAATGTGGTCACTGATCTTGTCTACACAAGTGAGCCACTGAACTACTTTGTACTATTGTGACTATGTCTTCAAGGCTGGTCTCCTGGCATTGAGCTCAGTGATTGTCTTCTATGACTGCCTTTTTGTAATGCATCTGGGAACCTTTTTGTTGCCTGCAGATACACAATTCTTTTCTCTACCACCTCCATCAAGTCCTCCAGTACAATGTTGGCAATCCATGCAAACTGGTCTCCCAGGCTTTTAATTGCTCTTTCCAAGTCTTTGTTACTTCGTAAATTACGTGTGTTTTGTTTATTGAAGTCTTGGTGAAGCTGTGGATCCAAACCCTTCAACTGTAGATCAAGTGTTTATATTTTTGATCTCTATTCATGTCAGACACCCCTTCAATTCTCCTTCATAAGTGACTCCCAGTTACTGCAGCTGCCATGCTCTCATTTAAAAGGTGTCAGCTAAATCTAAATATTGTAGGGTTCCTTTTGGGAGTCCTAAGAAGATAGAGACATTTTTTGGCCCTTGTTGACATGCATCATAAGAGAGAAAACAGTCAGCACTGACTACATGCAGTCAACATCTTAAAGATCAGACACCATGAAGATGGCATGCTGTTTGCAATTCAAACATTGACTGTAGGTTAATTCTACCCTGCAATCTCATTTTTTTTGAGGAGGGGGCACAATCCTATTTTGTCCCCTTTCCATTTAAACAGCGCATTAAAGCCTTAAGGAAAACTCAGGACCGAAGTTGCAGATCTTGATAAAAGTAGAGTTATTTCACTAGCAAAATCCAGCAGGTGGAGGTTAGTTGCACAGCTGATTTGACATAAACTGTCTCTGTTGATTTATAGCAGAATAGTCTCTGTATGTGGTGCAATACCAAACTGTCTTTCCATTCAGACTGGGAACAGTAATCTCACTCTTGGCTGACATGATGTATGCAAATAACTTCTTGTAAATTGGAGAGCTCAGATTGTGAACAGAAGCATTCAAGCACAGATTTTCTGAGCAGCTTGTTGTTCTGTATGGGATGCATAATTGTAAGGAATGTTAAACGTTTTTGATTTTGAGAGTAATGTTGAAACTGAAGAGCAAGACTCCTCTCCTACTTTGAACAATCTTTCTGAATTCAATTTAATATGTAAATGTCAACTTGTCTTCCTCTGATCAGTCACCTTCACAGTGCACTTCAGTAATTCAGAGAGGCTTGCTGCTTGTGCTTTCCCACATAGTCACGAATGAAATAAAATTTGTATTCTGTGAAGTATTGATTTATGGTAGAAGCAACTCTATTATGGTGTAATTCTTGCTTTGAGACTTTGAAACAAAATTGGTTTCTTCATTTTCAATGATATTAAATTTGTTTTTAATGGCCTGTCCTAATAGACAAATTATGAATAATTCAGCTTCTTTCATTGCATACTTCAAGGCTTTGACCATTAATTAGTTTTGCTTCATTGAAAGCAAAATCTGAAATGGCTACAGATGGCATGAATATCACCATTTTTATTTGCCTCTGCAAATATTTCCCCAGTTTGATCCAAGTCACTGTTTGTTTTACATAGCAGATTCCAAGTGGTCATCTGGTTCTTTGTCAGTTGTGACTCTGGCAAGTGAATGTTATCGAGCTTTTTGATTACAAAAGCTTCACTTGAGCTCCAAACTAACATGGTTTTGACTTTCCTTACTGAGAGTGATCAAAATGGGAAAGATGTCTCTTGATTTAACCTATCCGCCAGCAAAGAATGTACTCCAGAGTAGCTCAGCAGTATCACGACTGACTGAAAAGCTGAGCATAAAATTATGTATCAACCTAGTGAAGCTCAAACACAGGAGTAATTTCATGCCACTGATAGAGCAAAATGATCCTATGGTAAGGGATCAGATCTAAGCTCCAGACCAACTACATTCCTGTGTGTGATTCTGATGGAGGAGGTGATTTCACAAATATCCCCATCCTTAATGAAGAGGAATTTCAGCACTATCAGTGAAAAATACAAATTCAAACCATCTTGAGCCATGAATGCTAAGGAGATAATTCATCTTGAACTCCTTTTGAGGACCCCACTATCATAGTTTTTGATCTTCGGCCAATTGAATTCACTTAGCTTGTATGATACCAAAAAATACTGTTTAAAGCACTGGATGTTGCAAAGGTTAGGGGCCCTGACGATATTCCCAAAACTGTATAGAATTTAAGGTGTGCTCCAGAACTAGCTGTCCTCTGAGCCACACTGTTCCAGTGCAATGTAAAAAAAAAAAATTGCTCCGGTATGTTCCATCCTTAAAAAGTAGGAGAAGTCCATTCCACGATTGTACGCTTGATTATCAGAACAAGTGATGGAAAGGGGCATTTACAGTGCTGTTAACTGGCATTTACTCAGCAAGAATCACTGAACTTCCAGCTGGGCTTCTCACTTTGTGACCTCCTTACAGCCTTTTTTCCAAAAAAATGCTGAATTAGAGGTGAAGTCACTCTTGTATCAAGACAGTATTTGAAACGTGGCTTCAAGGAACCATAGCAAAACTGGTGATTTTGTGAATTGGAGGGAAATTTCCATTTTTGAGAGTCATATCTATCACAAAGGATCTGTGTCCCAAGATATCACTGCAGGAGTTCCTTGGAATAATGTTTCATGCCCAACTATCATCACCTATGAATGCCACCCATCATGAGGTCAGAAGGAGTAACATTGTGCAATAATCAATGTCCTGTTCCATTAGTGAATCCTCCGATCCCAAAGCAGTCTGTGTCCATAAGCAGTAAGACCTAGAAAACATTCATGTTTGGTCTGTAACTGTCATATAACCTTGCAGTACATCATTATCAGACATTAACCACCTTCAAAAAGAGAGTGTCTTACCAGCTCCCTTTGACATTCAATGGTGTGACCATCACTGAAAACCCCGTTCTTACTACCTTGGTGATTAACATTAATCAAAGAAGTGGTGGAGGCTAATACAATTGTAACATTTAAAAGGCATCTGGATGGGTATATGAATAGGAAGAGTTTAGAGGGATATGGGCCAGGTGCTGGCAGGTGGGACTAGATTGGGTTGGGATACCTGTTAGAGTTGAACCGAAGGGTCTGTTTCTATGCTGTATGTCTCTGACTCTATAAAAGCTGAATTAGATCAACCATTATAAATACAGTGGCTATAAAAGTAGAGCAGATTCTAGGGATTTTGCAGCATGTGTCTCAAAGCCTGGCCACCACCAACAAGGCACAATCAGGGGTATGATGGAAAAGTGCCTGTCTACCTGAATGAGTGTGACTCCAATACTGAAGCAGCTCAAAACCATCTGGAGCAAAGCAGCCTGCTTGATAGGCAAAGCATCTGCCATCTTAAATATTTAATTCCCCTGCAACTGACATTAACAAATGGGAACAGTATATACTATCTACAAGGTGCACCACAGCAACTCACCAGAGCTCCTTTGAAAGCACTTTCCAAACCAACAGTCTCTATCACAGAGGGCAAAGGTAGTAGATGCTAGGGAAGCCAACAGCTGCATGTTTATCTCCAAACATACACCTTCCTGACTTGGAACTACATGACTATTCCTCCTTGTCCTTTGTCAAAACCCTGGACCTCCCTTCCTACTTTCACTCTGGGTGTCCCTACATCACATGGACTGCAGTGGTTCAAGAAATTGCAGCTCACCACCACCACCTCCCTGGAAATAGGCAGCACGTGAAGGCATATTGAGTGAGTCCTACATCTCGACCTGAAGCCACACAGCACGGAAACAGGTTCTTTGGCCAAACCTGTTCATACCAACTGTTTCCTAAGATGACCTAGTCCCATTGGCCTGCATTTGGTCCACATCACTCTAAATCTTTCCTATCCATGCATCTGTCCACATGTTTTTTCAAATGTTATATAGTAGTCAAGGCAGATACAATTATAACTCAATATTCTTTTAGAAAGGTGCATTGTAAAATAATTAAATCCAGCTTTTGGTCCGTAACATCTCTCAGATTAACAAAGGTGCTTTTACACTGATGCCTTTTGCTGTATTACTTTGGATTATTGTGGTAATATTCCAGACGATTAACAGTTTCTGTTTGTGTGTGCTTTTATATAAATTGCTTCATAATGTTTATCTGACCTTTCCTTTGGTCTTTAACTGATGAGGCATCTAGTCTGGAAGATGTAGTTCATTCTGGAGTCAATACTTTTGAAGATTTTTGTCTGTTAATTTTAATTTAAAAAGAGCCTCTTGTGACCACCTGGGCATTGGCTGTTGAGAGAGAAATGTGGAATGAATGTAGAAGTGGTAAATGCTGTGAGACCTTATCATAAATTGTAGTGCTTTCATAATAACTCTCACCTGCAATTGAACAGTGCATCGGATGGATTACATTTGGCCCTGGTATGTAATTAATGCCTTTTTGCCCATCATTCATTCTTGGGAGGGGATAGGAAGATGTGTATGTGTGCAGTGTTGGCTAGAAACTTACATTTACTTCATGAAATTTAGGAGCTTGATAGAATTTATATACTACACTTTCTGTAGTACATTGTGCTTTAGCGGTAGCACTGAAAATAAGAGTCTTCACGAACATTCCAGTTTTCCACATTGAAAGAAATTAAATGATCAAAATAAGTTCAAACTGCAAATTTGTTTTCAATTGGTTTAACATGGAGAATTAATTGAAGGAGCGTGGTATGGGTTCCGTGATGTTTGAACATTCATGCCAAGCTTGAAGAAATCCCAACCCTCTACCTGGTTAATTCTTGCAGGCACTGCAAGACAAGAGATCCTGATTCAGACTGGTTCCTACTGGTTCTCTTATTTACTACATGTCTTTAACTTGCAGTTGTGAAATGTTCTCTGCTGAAGTTCTCATTAGTTGTAGATGTTAATATAGACCAACATACACAACATAAAACAGAATTTAAAACTTTTGACTATTGCTAGCTGTACATCAATCTATTTCCAGCAGTTTACAATTTTAGATGTTAATTTGTGATGGTTTAATCTTTAATTTTAATCTGTAAAATACCGTACACTTGTAAATCAAATTCCTGATGAAGGACTTATGCCCGAAACATCGATTCTCCTGCTCCTTGGATGCTGCCTGACCAGCTATGCTTTTCCAGCAACACACACTCGACTTGTGAATCAAACACAATGCTGTTGAAGTGTGTAGTCGGCAACTACATAGTCACCAATAATTGATGACATGGCAAAGCATGGATGGAACCTTTTTTAGGCAGTTTTCCCAATTCTCTGGCATTTATTGTGGGGTTTGCTTATGGGGGTCTAATGGCTACCTCGAGAGTATAATCTATGTAGAAATAGATCAGCAACTCATACTACTGCTTGTACTTTGTTCTTACTGGAGAATGTGACAGAAAACATCTCTTCCAACGTTCATTAATTTGGGCCAAAACCAGTTTTCTAATAATTTAGATTAAACACCAGAGTTATGTATACTTCTGAGGGAATGGGTCATTACAATCTGTTAAAAATGACGACTAAAACATCTGACACATGCATTTCTCTCTCAGATCCCACAGAAGGAGAAACCAGTTAATAACCAGCAGTCACATAGACATGCTCATCCTCTTGCTTTCTCTCTCTCTCTGAATTATTATAGTTCAAAAATTTGGAGTTGGGTTATTTGGGGCATCACATGTGCATTGGCTCTCTTGTCTGGTGTCAATGTCCTGCCTCATTACCCCTCATCCCCCTTCCCAATATCCTTACTAATGAAAAAAAACGATGCAACACCCTCTTGAATGTTTCAATTAAACCTGTCTCCACCACATTTCCAGGCAGTACATTTTACAACTTGCTGCATGAAGAAGTTTTTCTTTTCTTACATTATCTTTGCTTCATTTGAACATCAGTTTAAATCTAAGCAACCTTGTTCTTGTTTCTTTTGCATGCAGAGACAGTTTCTCCTATCTATTCTGACCAGCCTGCTTCTGATGTCGATAACCCCAATCATATCTCTCCTCTGCCATCTCCTCTCCAGGGAGAGTAGTACCAATTTCTTCAATCCATTTGCCTGACTGAAGTTTCTCATACATGGAACTAATGATAGAAAATTGCTTCTGCACTCAATAATATCATGGCTGATCTGGTTGTGGTCTCTGCACCACTCTCCTGATCGTGTGTCATAGCTCTTGATGCTCTTGTCTATCTAAATCTATCTAAGTCAGTCTTGAATAGATTTAATGACACAACCTTCATTACCCTCTGAGGAAGAAACTTCTATGCTCAATGAACCCTTTGGAGAGAATAAATTCTCCTAATTTGCCATCTCAATAAAAAGACCTCTTAATTTTAAATTGTGTACCGTAGCTTGTCTGCCCCCACGAAGAAAGAGACATTCCCCCTCAATTTCCTAATTATTCCCTTCAAGATTTTCCATTTTACAATAAGATAGTCATTCTTCCAAATTCCACTAGGAAAATGATCAACCTATTGGACCTTAATAAGATAAAGTATTCATTGCAATAAGGGTTCAAATGAGTGTAAAAAAGTAATTGTGATCCTTTTCGAAGAAGGAGATCGAAACTGTTTAAAGTGTTTCAGAGATGATGATACCAAACCTTGCAGTGTAAGTGGCTGAGAGATAGATATACCAAGGACATATGTGGCAATTTTTACACTCTCTGGTTCATGTGAGGAAGTAGTGGATGTGGGTACAGTTACAAAGTTTAAATAACATTTGGATAAGGACATGAATAAGAAAGGTTTGAAGGGATATTGGCTTAAGGGCAGGCAGGTGGGACTAGTTTAGTTTGGGATTATGGTTGGCATGGACTGATTGGTCTGAAGGGTCTGTTCTATTCTGTACGACTTTGACTCAATCTCGCATTTTCCTAAATTAGAAATCTCTCAGGATTTTACTTACTCAGTGAACCTATCCATGTCCCCTTGCAGATCCCTTATGTTCTCAATACACTATGCTATCCCACCTATTTTGATGTCATCGGCAAATCTGGATATCTAACATTGTCCCTTCATCCAGGTCTATTAATATGTATAGTAAATAATTGAGGCTTGAGGACTGATTGCAAGTTATGCATTTCCATTATAAAGAATCATCAAAAATTCCTTGTCCACAGATTAACCAATTCTCAATTCAAGATCATAAACTGCCCTCAATACCATGAGCTTCTGTCTTGTGCAATAACCTTTTCTGTGGCATTTTACTGAGTGCCTTCTGGAAATCCTAATACACATCTAATGGTTTTCCTTCATCAACTCTGCTTGTTGTATCTTCAAAGAACTCAGCCAAATCTGTAAAACATGATTTGCATTTCTCAAAACAGCAACGGTTTTATTACATTAGGCTTTTCTAAATGTTCTGCCGTTTAGTCCCTTAATGGGTGCCAGAATTTTCCCAATGACTGTTTTGAGGAGATGCATTAGTCTTGTGGTATTATTGTTACACTGTTAATCTGGGGACTCTGGTTTGAATCCCACCATGGGCAGTTGGTTGTGCAGTTTGAATTCAGTAAAAAATCTGGAATTGTGGGTCTAATAATAATGATGAAACATTATCGACTGTCCGAAAACCCAACAGGTTCAGTAATGCCCTTCAGGGAAGGAAATTGCTATCCTTACCCTATCTCGCCTATGTGTGACTCCAGACCCACATTGATGTCGATGGCTTTTGGGAAATTACGGATAGGAATAAATGATGGCCTAGCCAGTGATGTCCATATCCCATGAATGCATTTTTTAAAAAAATCTTGCCTTTGGTTCCTTCTTGAACAAGAACAATTTTTCAATCTGCTGGAACCTTCCTGGAATCCAGTGAGTTCTGAAATATTTTGACCAATGCCTCCAGTAACTCTGATTACAGTTTGCCTCTTCTTACCCTGCATCACTGGTCTCACTTCTTTCTGATTTTTGAATTGCCCTTCATTTGAATCATTTCCGTGGTACTTAATTGAAGGCCCTATCTATGTTTTACTTACAGTACACCAGGACACTGGTTATAGCATGATTCAAATCATGATTATCGCACTGGAATTTATTTATTCCATGTGCTTTTTACGGTTTCCTGTTCACTTCTTTATCTTTTGGTGATCTTCCCTTTCTAGTGGGTTACTACTTAGCTGGAAGAACTAACTAACCAAAGCAAACCTGAATAAAAGGATTTCCCACTGAGTGGAAAAGTGCTCACAGTTGAAATACTGAATTCTACAACTTGACCTTGGCTTTGTAAATAATTTGCTCGGCAGAATCGTGACTGGAAACTATTCATCAGTGCGAGATTAGGACAGGTTACTTGAAAGGTAAATGGAATGTTGTAACTTATTGCAAGCAGAAAGAAATATCAGAGTCCTGCAACATGAAAACAGACTTTTCATTCCAACCAGTCCACGCTGACTATAATTCCCAAACTAAACTGTGTTCCTACCTGCCTGCGCTTGGCCCACATCCTTCCAAACATTTTTTATTTGTGTACTTAGGTAAATGTCTTTTGTACGTTGTAAATGTACTCACTTCCACCACATCCCCCGAAAGATCATCCTACATATGATCCACTCCATTATTTTTTTAAAATGTCCCTCTTGTCTTTTTAAAATCTTTCTCCTCTCACCATTTTTAAAAATAAAATCTCTCACCATTGTGAAAAGGCACCTGCTATTCACCTTCTCTATACTCTTAATGATTTTATGAACCTCTCAGGTCACCACTTAGCCTCCTATCCTCCAGTGGAAAACGTCCAAGCCTTTCCAGCTTGTCCCTATAACTAAAACCTTCCATTCTTGGCAACATCCTGCTAAATCTGAGCTGAACGCTCTCCAGCTTGATAATATCCTCTCTAAACCTGGGTGACTAGAACTGAACACTGTATTCCAGAAGAAGCCTCACCAATGGTACAACCTCAACATGGCTTTCCAACTCAAAAGTCTGAGCAATGAAGACAAGCTTGCTAATCATCTTCTGAAATATTCTGTTTACATGAGACACAAACGTTAAGGAATTCTGTACCTGAGTCCCTTGGTCAAACTGTTTTGTAGCACTACCCGTTAATTGTGTAAATCCTGCCATTGTTTGTTTTACTGAAATGGATCTTTCTTGCAATTATCCAAATTAAATTCCATCTGCCACTCTTCAGCCCGTTGACCCAGTTGATCAAGATCCCTTTGTAATCTTTGATATTCTTCCACCAATTTTTATATCATCTGCAAACTAACCAACTGCGCCTTCTATATTCTCATCTAAATCATTTATATAAATGACAAACAAAAGTGGACCCAGTACCAATCTCTGTGGAACACCACTGGTAACAAGCCTCTGAAAACAACCCTTCTTCATCATTCTGTCTCCTGTTTCTTTGCTAATTTTGTATCCAATTTGAAAGCTCACCCTGAATCCCATGTGATCTAACTTTATTAGTTTAGTCTATAATGCGGAACCTTGTCAAAGGCTTTACTGAAGTCCAAGTAAACAACATCTGTTGCTCTGCCTCATCAATCTTTTTGGTTACTTCCTTAAAGCACTTCAGTCGAGATGCTGTTTAATTCACACAAAACCACGCTGACGAACCAAAATCATTCCTTGCCCCTCCAAACTATATGAATCCCACCTTTTAGAATTACCTCAAAACATTTACCTACCAATCAAGTCAGTCTCAGGTCTGTAGTTCCCAGGCTTCTCCTTTATCCCTTTTTAAACAGAGATTATGCACTTTGGTAGGAAGAGTCAAAAGGCAGACTATTATTTCAATGGAGAGTCGCCAAAACAAAAGTGTGCATCACAGAGGGATCTGGATGTACTTGTGTACAAAACACACAAAGTTAGTGTGCTCTGCAACAAATAATTAAGGCCAATTAAATTCTAGCCTTAATCCCTTGAGAGACTGTGGTTTAAAATAGCCAAGTGTTGATCCAACTGGACAGGATGCTACTGAGGCTGTGTCAGGAGTGCTGTGTGCAGTTTACATCCCCGTATTTAAGAAAGGATATACTGACTGACTTTTGAGACAATTTACAAGATATTTACAATGTTGATCCCTGGGATGAAGGGAGTGACTTCGAAATAAATGACTGAACAGGTTGTGTCTTTATTCATTAGATTTCAGAGAATTTAAGGTGATATTATTGAAATAGACAATGTTTTGAGGGGACTTGACAGGGTGCATGTTCAGAAGATGTTTCCATTAATAGGGAATCTTGAATAAGGGACATAGTCACAGAATAAGGAGACACCTAAAACTGAAATGCAAAGCAATTTTTTCTCCCAAATGGTGGTGAATATTTGTAAACCTTTACTCCAGATAGTTATGGAGGCTAGATTACAAAATATTAGAGGAATAGTTGGATTTTTGAAATATCAGAGTTGAGAGCAATGAGAAACTAGCATAAGAGGAGTTGAGATCTGCACAGATTAGCCATAGTAAAATTGACAGGGTAAGTTTGACGGGCCAAGTGTCTTGCTCTACTTCTATTTCTTATGTTCTTACAATGAGAGAAAGGAAAATGTTGCATTTATAAAGCATCTTCCCATATTTTAACTGAACCCCCCAGGCAGTGGTTCACAGTTCATTATTTTTGAATTGTATTTATTCATCATCAGCAAACACACACCAATGAATATGATTGTAGACATAGGAAATTCTGTGTCTCTGATTGAGTTCTGTGGGTCCTTGCATGGCTGATCAACCTGATCCTGGAGCCACACTTCCGACCACACACTTGACTGGTGTTTCTAAGAAGAGAAATTGGTCCTTAGTCATGAGACCACTGTTTACTATTGTTACGTGGACAGTTGCATGGTTCTAAAAACAGCACGTGAGATGAATTGAACAGTTTATTTATTTCTGAGATTTTTAATTTTCAAGGGAGGGGTGTTGGCTGGAAATCCAGGAGGCCTGTGATTTCTCTTGAATCTTTTGCATTGTTTGCGTTATTTTGACCTCATTGAACAATGTTGCAATTCCTCAGCATTGGACTGAATGCAAGCTTAAATGTGCACAGGTCATTCTGCTATAATGTGCATTTCGTCAACATGAATTTGCTGTAACACTTTTGATAAATTGGGGATGTTGTTTCTAAACTGTAAACTTTTAAAATGTGTGTTGGCTGTAATATGATTACATCACCAACACTTCAAGCGCTGTTTCTAAAGCGTGATTTTTCTATAACACTGTGTCGCGTAAGAATGCAACCATCGTATTACAGAAGAACTATCTATACTCTACTTTAGGGCATGGCTTTGTTGCATGAGACAATTAGTTTATGATGAGCAGCTCAGCCAGTCTGGATATAAAAGTCTCCTCCTGGGAGGAGCTAACCAGTTTTCCATGTGCTGTACAAGTCTCCAGCGTGTGTCTCAGTAATCATTTTTTGTGTTAAGAGCATGCCGTTAGTGTATTTACTAAGTTGAGCCTGATGTCTCAAGACAATTATGTATCTTTAGATATACTGTAACTAAACATGATTTGGAGGTACTGGGATGGACAAAGTTAAAGTGGGGCGGTTGTCCTGATGAAAAAGCAGTGCTTTGAAAACTAGTGATTCCAAATAATCTGGTGTTATGTGATTTTTAGCTTTGTAACTAAATAGTATGTTTTAAAACGAACTACATAATCAAATCAGACCCCACCTTCTGCCCAATATTTTGTGCTGGTAACCTTCCCCATATGGTATCAATAGCTTAGCTAAGACTATCAAGAAGGATTAATGGTGTCAAATTTGTCCAAGATTTCCCAGTGGGGTTCCAGCTAGAATATGCCAGTGGCAGTGGCATATAGCATTGAGATGCTGAATTCTCCTCTGACTTGGAATTAAAAGTGTTACTAATGGACTTCTGATGCCCTTTGATAAAAGTTAATTAAGCATAAAGTATGTTTTGTTAATAGTCATCGATATGAGTAGGAGCTTACGGTGTGGAATTTTACTTTCTCTCCTCATATATTTAAAAATCTACTTTGTAATTAGTGACCTGGGATAATTATACATGTTTATGAAATTTTATTTTTAACTTTGTTCTGTGAATATCTTATTCTCATTTCACACTTAGCTAAATTCAGGGCTACAGGTGAATGGGACAATGTAGAATTTGGACCTCCAACACACACTTCTCACACAATGATGTAACGGTTGAAGTTCAAATCCATGTCTTTTGTCTTTGAGTTTGTAATTTTGCTTGGGAATCCTTGTGACTAAATTGTGATTCATCCTATTTCAAATGATCTCTCTTTTTTGTATATATTTGGTGCTTTTCATTCAACTGGTAGGTGGGTTAAAGTTGGCAATTTTGGGTTAGTTTTTGTAACTGCTGTTTGACATTTACTTTGCTTTTGTGTTTTGAGCCGGAATTATATTTTAGTGACAACGTTTACCTTATTCCTAAGGTCCCAGCATGGGATACCCTGTGGGAAATTAGGTATTGTAAAAATTGATGCTTATCATATAATGGATGATTTCCTTGTTGTAAAATCTTGACATTTACTCCTCTCTTGTTCATTTAAAAACCACATGTCTAAGTCCACCAACAAGTGACCCTGTAAGATAATGTTCTGTTTCATTAAAACTCTGTTTCAAGCATTTTGCAAAGGAGCAAGTGTCTTAAAAATGGTTTAATAGATGACGTTTGAAAGAAAATTCTATGTGCTGATTAGAGTTAAGTATGAATATTTTGTTGATCTCAATAAAATTACTATGTTTACCTGTGACAAACAGTTTGCAGTTCAGGCTGAATTGTGTCTTCAGTCAAAATAATAGTTCCCTGTCTGAAAGATCAGGTCTGTGTACAGTTGGGGAATCTATCCTACATTTGGCATGGTCAGGCAATGAAAATACAGTGTCGAGGCACATTATATGTCATGTTTCAAAAACTGTTTTAGCTCGTAATGAGGCATATTTGGGGATTATTTATGCAGTGTGATTGAAGGGTGTGTTGAAAGACCACCATGAAGAACATGAGGTTCATTTCAGGGAAATTGTACAATGTGAAGCCTCATAGTGAATCAAACCATGACTGAGAATACCATGTGGTATCCAGAGGAGGTTGGGAAGTTGCTGACCCTACAGACCTGATCTCTCAGATGGAGTCATATTTTGACTGCACGTATATTTTGGCCCAAGCTACAATGGTTGTTCCAAATATACATAGCGTGATGACTTAATTGGGAAGAATACACTGATCATCAGAGCCTCTTTATTCTCTCAGCCATCACAAATGGGTAAATACCAATGAAGCACCAAGGTTATCACTTTGCTTGACTGACTGTGATTTAGGGCAAAAGAAATTTGCACCTGGTTTGTCTTTCGCGAAAAAAAACCTCATTGTGTATACACACTTATTCTCAAACAAATGGCAGAGAAAAATAGAATTACGAACCAACTTCAGTGACTTAAACAATACCCCTTTAAACCCTAAATATGCACAAACAATATGTCTTTACAAGTCAGACAGAGACTTTGATGCAATGAGTGGAAAAATGTAGACAATGTTTTGATTTTAGCAAAACTGATATGTGCTTTCTGTAGAGTGAATGTTGTTGATACGGTAGACCTCGCCTCTGTATTAGAATTCTTTCTTTTAAGTTTCTTGTTTTTTTTAATTTCATCTTTTCAATTATGTAAAGAGAAGGGCCAGACACATTTTATTTGCTGATTCTGAATGTTTCTGGCTGAACTGATCTCAAGTTTGTCACAAACTATAATGCAGACAATCCAAAGGCTGTTGACAGGCAGATTTTTTGTTAAATCGAAAAGTAAAATTTATATAAAAGTTGGATGATTCAAATTTAAGAAAGAAATGACTAAACCTCAATTGTCAGCAATAGTGAAAGTTTTCAAAGGTTTTCGGCTATTTTAATATGGTGAATGCAAGACAAATTAGCTGTTTGGATCTTGGAGTTGCTGAGATTCCAGACTTAAAGGCTTGAAAAGTCTCCAGTGGAGGAAACCAAGCAGAACGTTGTTAACTAATGGTTACTTCCCTGCCAAATCCTAATTAGCATGTCGACTGTGCTCAGCCAACGTATGATCATGTCAATACCAGGGTTCTGTCAATATAATTGAATGTATTCCATTAAATTTTGTGCGGGCCTGATTCACCCTGCAATGTGTCCTGCTTGATTGCGAAGTGCCCAGTAGATTTCTAACAGGCAGTGAGATACGGTTCTTTCGTGGGCATGTTGTTTTTATCCATTTGATCTGAATTGCTGTGTTGTCCTGTTCCCCCCCCCCACCACCACCACCCCCGCCTTCAGTTGAAGCAAAACGCTCAGACACAGTGTAGTGTTACCTCCTTCATCTTTATTCCGGGCCATGGAGGGAGAGAGAACGATCGCCCATGTGCACAGAAACATGAGTTCACAGTCTTCTCTGGAATTGCAGTTTCTTAATGAATTATATAGACATCTTACAGGGAGGAGCATCCAGATAAGGCAACATACATATTGATTGGGTGATCGTTACAATCAGCGAGCATCAACAGTCAAGATTAAGCCATCTGTTGTTACACAATGAATGTTCTTAACCTTAACTGGCTTCACATATGACTACTTTTCACCTTGCTAACTGACCTTATGTACTGAATGCTACTGATATTGTTAAAGGCTCTAAATAATGAATGCTTTTCCATCTTGTTAATCGATTACCCTTGCCTCCAGCACCCCATTGTTAACTACAAGTTCTTATCTGATCTGAGTCATACTCAGCTGAACATCTTGTTTCACAAAACTCAGAACTTAACTCTTTCCCTACCTGCTTATACCCTATACACATTCTCATTCCCTCCTTTTATCATTTCATGATAACCACCAAGATGGCATTACCAGCATTCATAAGACTCTGACAGCCAGTATTTAAGAAAGTTATTGACACACAGCATATAATGATTATGACAACAAAACGTATTAGTCCGTTATAGTAAAAAGAATTTGAAGAATCCTCCCATGTGGAAAAATTCACCTGTAAAATTCTTAAATCCATAGTCCTTAGTGACCACTCCACCCCCTCCAAGTCGAATGGAAATGAGCCAGTAATCCAAATCTCCTTCAGTAAAGTCCAACTTGAAAACAAAATTCAGTCTGTCCTTCTGCATCATTCTAAGGAGAAATCTGAATTCTTGGATAATGGCAATTAAATACTTAAAGCTGACGAGACTTCCATCCTTGTGGAGATACTTCAGATGGAAGATACCAATGCATCGGAGTGCTGCAGCAGCAGCAGGCTAGGTGAATGCAGCATTCTTGGCTGCTTCTACGCCTGCTCTGCTGTTAAATGTAACAAAGCCAATTGGCTGTTGTGATGTTAGCTTGATTAGTGAACTTTCATGTCCCTTAAATGGTCGAGAGAGAAGGTAAAGCTCACCTGGCTTAATGTTCATAGGAAGGCCAGTGACAAAAAGCATACAGACCTCCTCTTCACTGTTGTTAGCTTCACTGTTCGTGCTTGTGACTCGGGAGCTGATTGAATCCATTGGATTAGGTTGTGGAGGAGTTGGGTGGTGGTCTGAAGACATGCTTTACTTGAGAGTGGAAGAACTCTAAAGATCATGTTAGCTGCTGAAAGTATCTTTGCACTTCTTCTCTCATTCCTTCCTTGCCAAAGTGGTTTTCAATATGAAGACAGTCACTCGTTTAACTACACTAAATTGTGTCTGCCTATTTAAACATTCTTTGAATTCTTAAAGTCTGTTACTCTGTTCACTATTTATGATGTTAAGTTTTATACAATCCATAATCTTCTAAATTGTACTGCCTAAACAATTCAGTCAATTACAAACAACAATCAATGGTCCTAAAATCAAACCCTCTGGGACCTCATTCAGATTATTCAAAAATTATTTTCTTTTAACAAATTGATACTTGGCTAATGTGAAAGCTGTCAGGAAAATGGAGTGTCACAAGGATCGACACTGGGTCCACTACTTTTTGCCATTTATATAAATGATTTGGATGTGAGCTTAAGAGGTATAGTTAGTAAGTTTGCAGATGACACGAAAGGTGGAGCTGTAATGGACAGCGAAGAAGGTTACCTCTGATTACAATGGGATCTTGATCAAGATGAGCCAAAGGGCTGAGTGGCAGATGGAGTTGAATTTAGATAAATGTGAGGTGGTGCATTTGGGAAGGCAAATCTTAGCAGGACTTATATACTTAATGGTAAGGTCCTAGGGAATGTAGCTGAACAAAGAGACCTTGGAGTACAGGTTCATAGCTCCTTGAAAGTGGAGTCGCAGGTAGATAGGATAGTGAAGGTGTTTGGTATGCTTTCCTTTATTGGTCAGAGTATTCTGCATTGAGTGCAGGAGTTAGAGGGTCATGTTGCAACTGTACAGGACATTGGTTAGGCCACTGTTGGAATCATGCGTTCAATTCTGGTCTCCTTCCTATTGGAAAGAAGTTGTGAAACATGAAAGGGTTCAGAAAAGATTTACAAGGGTTGGAGGATTTGAGCTATAGAGACAATTTGGATCGGCTGGGGCTGTTTTCCCTGGAGCATTGGAGGCTGAGGGGTGACCTTATAGAGGTATATAAAATCATGAGGGGCATGGCGGAAGAGAGAACAATCACTCGTGCACAGAGACTTGAGTTCACGGTCTTCTCTGGAATAGCAGTTTCTTAATGAATTATATAGTCATTTTACAGGGAGGAGCATCCAGATAAGGCAACATACATATTGATTGGGTGATCGTTACAATCAGCAAGCATCAACAGTAAAGATTAAGCCATCTGCTGTTACACAATCAATGTTCTTAACCTTGCTTCACATATGACTACTTTTCCCCTTGTTAACTGACCTTACATACTAAATGCTTCTAATATTATTAAAGGTTCTACATAATGAATGCTTTTCCACCTTGTCAACCAATTACCCTTGCCTTCAGCACCCCATTGTTAACTGCAAGTTCTTATCTGATCTGAGTCATGCTCAGCTGAACATCTTATTTCACAAAACTCAGAACTTAACTCTTTCCCTACCTGCTTATACCCTCTCTACATTCTCAGCTGTGATTACAATCTTTGGCTGTCTTGTACCTTTTCAAAGGATATATAATTATTCATTTGTAAATCTGGTTCATGAACATTGATCAGCTTTGGAACAACATTCGTACTGAATGGAAACACTGGGGGAAGCTGATATTCATAATAACGCTGTCTTTGGTAATAGACATAAGGAAGCAATTGACGTAATTAGTTACTTCAAATGAGGCAATTGTGTACCATTCATACTTAGCACCAAATTTTCCAGTCTGTTTCAGTGTTAATTCATGAAGTAAAAGTTCTTTATCAATGAATTGGCAATTAATATCAACCATTGTACAAAGTGCAAAGCAATCAATATAGGCCAGTTGATAGGATGTTGATATTGGCGGATTCAGCTATGGTAATGTCATTGAATATCAATGGGTGATGATTGGGCTCTGTAGTTGCTGATTATAATTACCAAATATGAATAGGTCCTGACCATGATTGTCCAATGGCTTGGTTTGTAAATACAACACCCAAAAATATTGGGTTACCAACTCCAAAAGCCAAGTGGAGAACCACAGAACTGAGGCAAATCTTGATATCCTTGCAAGCTTTATTTAGAGCTGCACTTTGAATATCATTCATCTCCAACACAATTTCAGCCTATTCTATATGTTGGATCACACTAAGTTCTCAGTTAATACACGCCACCTTAATATAATTAAGCAACAGTTAGAAGGCTCTTGTGATGTAGTGGTCGTGTCTGTACCTCTAATCCTAGAGGTTTGGATTCGTGTCCCACCTACTCCAGAAACGTATAATAACATTTCTGAACAGGTTGTTTGGAAAATATCTTTAATTCAGATCATTGACAAATAGCATCTGCTCACAGATCAAAGGTGAGAATGTGAATTTGGTAGCTGTTGTGGTGCAGTAGTAATGCCTCCACCTCTCTGAACCAGGTGGCTTGGGTTCAAATCCCTCTGCTTTAAACTATGTAGTAATGTTGCTGAGCACGTTGATTGAGAAAATATCTATGCAATTAACGGGGGCTCTTCTTGCACTGTGGCAGTATCTCTACCTCTGAGCTAGAAGATCCAGCTTCAAGTCCAATCTTCTCCAGAGATGTGTCACAGCATATCTGAGCTGGATGATTAAAAATAGTTGGGCTCTTGGTGCAGTGGCAGTTTAGAGACCACCTGAAGTGTTTGATATTTTTGCTCGCAGCTGTTTATACTTGGAAGGATAACTTTTTTTTCAGAAATGGTACACTTGCATGTAACTGCAAAATAGTTTAAAATTACACTAACACAGAAAATTACAAAGTAGATTGTACTTAACTATACACTGTACATAAAATAGTGCACAACATCAACATTCAGTTGATACACAATCTGGAGTAATAAAAGTCAAAACACAATTATGTTGTCACAAAATTAATCTCAAAAGTTAAGAGTTTAATTCTAATTCAAAGAATACATTGAGCTAAATGTAATTACTTCTCTCTCTCTAATACACTGCAAATTAAAACTATCCCAAAATAGAACACAGCTGTTATTTTCCTTTTTGCCCTCTTCAGACAATAAGCCTTTTAAGATTTTATATGATAATGACAAGACTTGGTTGCTTGATGAGGATTTAATGATATGAAAGGGCATAAGCTAGCTCATTCAACTTTATGACTTTAAGTTATCATTCTGTGATACCAAAATAAATTTAGCAGCTTCCTCCCTCCAATTTTTGAAACATAACTTATCGTATAGAAAAGTACATATTATCCCACAATATATAATTACACATGAAACTCTCAGTGGCCATACTATCTTCTGTATTCTCCATATAAAGAATGGTATTTAAAATACCTATGAGAGAGAATTCCATGCCTTTGCCTCTAAAGAAGCCAATTTCCATCAGCCAGGTGCTTTTACCCACCATTTTTCTTTACTTGCTAAGCTAAAGGACAATATTTTCCCTTCATGTCTATAAGAAATGCTATGAAACCAGTGGTACTAGAACGGCCATCAGAGATTATGCAATGATAACTAGCTTCACATTTCTTGGGAATATAAAGATGTGCATTTGAACCAGCTACAGTTTTTTAAAACCTTCAATATATACTCCTCTTCAGGGTATTTCATGAGAGTACTTCATTGCAATGCATCAAAGCGAGCATCAGATCTGGTCTGAGTGTATAGCCAGCTCAACTGACAAATCAAATTTTCCAATTGCTGCACCTTTTCCTTTTTGTCGCAACATCAGTCTTCTCTATGGTAACTGAATACCATTACCCAGCACGTTCAAACCAGCTGATCATGAATTTTACAGGAACAATTTAATATCTCGGCAGATGTATGTAAAAGCCTAACTCCAAGGTTTAAATTTTACTCTCCTCTTATTAATAGCTCAAATTACCACCCACCTGAGAATATATTGTTGTTCATTTTACTGTTTGTGTAAAAATCCTTCCCTAACAGCATTGTTACCAAATGGCCTCCAATGGTTCAAGTAGGTGTTCACTACCTCCTTCTTGAAGGCAACCAGGGATGAGCAATAAGTGCTGGCCCAGTGAGCAAACTGATTTATTTTTAAAACAAAGCATCATAAAGGTACCAGTAAGATTTTCTTTGTAGTAACCCAAAAACAAAAAGTCAAACAGAACCTATTTTTAATAAAACAATCTTTCTGAATGTTATCCTACCCTGGAAGATCATTCAGGTCATAGATACATTTGTTTAGTTTCCACCAATTTCCTCCTCCTTCTGCTGCCTTGTGTTGGTTTCAAAGATATTTATCACTGAAAGAATATTGTCCAGCAGAAATGTAACTTTGCCTATTTCTAAAATTGATTTACTTTTCCTACATTGGAAAGTCCACTTTAACATTTCTAATATCCTCTTTAAAATTTCTTTTCCATCTTTTGTCCTAAGGCTAATTTGCAAAGAATTTTTTTATACATGCCTATCCAAGCAACAAAACTGGTTAACTCTTATCTCGCAGCTCAAATTCTAAACTCTCTATCTTCATAAAATGTTTTGCCCCTCATTAATTTACCCTTTTGGATCAAAGGCAGTAAGCAAAACATTTACATTTGTGAAGATTTCCATCTCTGGCTCCATTATGGAGCTATTCTGTGTTCTTTATTCCTTTGTCCAATCTTTTCACCCTACAGCCTTTAGTGACTTTTTGTGTTTCTCCAGTTTGGGATGATTTTCCACTATGAGAATCAAGTCCAGAATGGTATCTTGTGCTGTACTTGGTTACTTTCAACACTTTTTGCTCCCTTTTGCCAGTCCAGAGAGTCTCCTCTTGGCCATCATCCTGAAGATATATGTAACCCCAACATTTCAACTAAATAGCTTCACCTGCACTAAATGATCAGATTTCCAGAAGAGTTTAATGAATAGGGAATATATGACACACAAGTATCCACTTTGGTTAATTGGCATCGGGATTTGATAGCTGCCCTGGTGTTATGATCACTCATTCTCATTGTCCCATCTGTTGCTTAGGTTACTTGGCCCAAAATCCATGTGCTTTTGGGGTACTTATGCCTTGTTTACTTTGATCAACCATATGGATAGAGTTTTATAACTAATTCTGAATACTCATGAGAAATGAACATTTCATTTGGCAAGTACTATTTTACCATCACGATCTTCACTGTGACCCTCTCCTTTTAATAGTATACCCAATGACCTGAATTAAAGTTGCTCAGATAACCTAAAATATGTCTCCATTTTCTGTGATAACCTCAACCGAGATAAAAATGTTTCCCTAAATATGGCATATTTAAGTGTGCGGGGAAATTTGAACTAATTTTACTAACTTCAGGAGCAGAAAGGAATATCACAAAGAAAAGTAACTTGGGATTATACTCCTTATTTGATGAGGATTATATTTGCAGCCATTTTAAGAGAATTCTTTGTATGAGCTGGCTATTATTTTTGTTAAGATTTCAACTATCAATATAAACTAATTTGCATAACTTTTTAAAAATCTCCATTATATTTGTCCTTTAATCATTCTCTTGTGTCAACACCTGTCTGGTGTCAGGGCTATTTTAAAATCTGGTAACAATTGAGTTTTTTTTTAACAACATGTTAAAATTTAACCTATTTTGCAAATCAGCCTGTTCAGAGAGATGTTACCATGCACCTCCAGAGCAGGTGGGACTTGAACCCAGGCCTCCCATTCCATGGGTAGAGACATTACCACTATGCCATCAGAGGACTCCCTAATGTACCTGGTATTCCCAGGCAGTCTCCCATCCAAGTTGTAACCAAGCCTGAGTCTGCTGAACTTCCGAGATCAGACAAGATCAGACGTTTTCAGACGCCAATGGCTTCTATTCTGTTAGTTGCAGTGCAATATATCATTTATTCTATGATAGCTGAAGGGAATGATTTTTTTTCCCAAGTGTATTTTTTTAAAGGCAGCATATATCTAATCTAGTATTGCTGCCTCCTCCAACATCCAAATGCAAGTTAGAACCAGTATAGTAGAAAGCACTTCAGCACAACCCATGCATAATGATGATGGCATTTTTAATAAACAAATGCAAAATACTGAGATTCTGAAAATATGTAACAAAAACTGAAAATGTTGGAGAGACCTGGGTCTTGCAGCGTCTTTGAAGAATTTAAAACTGAATTTGTATGTGAAATAAATCTCCTCAAATAATTGTACAATTTATTGAAGTCCATGATACATTCTTGCTGATCAAGTCTTTGAAATGTATGAGCTGTTAACCAGGTGTAAAGCATTTGTAGATTTAATCCAAGAATTCTGGACCTTCATCACTATACATTTGATTGACATCAGTCTCGGGAAATTCCTTATTTCTAAATTTACCATGGGCAGTGGTGATAATGCCAAGGAGGTAACTTGCTTCCTCTATGGTAGCGATGAAAACATGTTCATATGTCAACCTCATTCTTCCTTTCACTGGTCACATTGTTCTAACACCGATAACATCGGAGGATAATTATAAACTGACAATTTGCAGAAAATACATATGAATTTCAATGATACTCACTCAGATTTTGGGTTTTATTCAGATATAAAGCTACTGTAGTTTCCAACCTTTACCAGTATGCAGCTATCTTCCTCCATGTCAGAACTCAAGTGGTGACGAATAGAATTGGATAAAAGGTATTTAAACACTTGGAAGTATTTGCCGAAATACTTGTTCCTTATTGAATATCTACCAATTTCCTCCTCTTGCACATATAAGCACTAGTGAATCTCCAATCAATGCCCAGCAGCTAGAATCTAGAGTACAAGTGGGTGCTAAGGTAAACATTTAAATAAGGAATTAGCCATAGAATAGAAAGGACCATCGGCATTTCTTTCCTTTACAGTAATGATAACTTTGAATTTATTTATTGGATTTTAAGTTTTTTTTCTATCTGTGTTGACCTTCGAGCCAATGTGTTTCCTGCATTTTCAACTCTGCATCAATGGATGTGAATGTGTCCCTTGTTTTGTTTGTCATTTCATATGGGCATTCTTTTGAATAGTCATCAGTAGAAATTCAAGCTTTTATGCAATGGATGATCTATCTTAATATCAGAAAACAGGCCTGGATCCAGCTGCTGCTCAATACTATATATTAAACAAAAGATTCTAGTAAATGCAATGACTTGGAGTGAGGAATTCTTTTCACCCCAGGCAAACATTTTTGATGTGGTTTGCTGTTTTCCTAAATCCCATTATTTTTTCCTTTCCTGAAATATGCCCGTTGATGCATATTTCTGTATGCACTGACTTTTCTCTACTGCCACATTTGAAATGAGGGGAAACCTCCAATAATACTAACTGCTCCTTTTTAAAAAAAAACGGTTTTGCATAGTTTCAGTTCCTATTAGTGGGATGACAGCTAGGAGTAAGAAGTGTCATTGCGCTTTTTGGAAAGCGATAAAAAGATTGGTTATGGTCCTTAAGGTGACTCAAGTAGGTCGGTATTTTCGCAGTACTTTTCATCATTAACATTTATCTTTTTGGTGCTGTGGATGAATAGCCCAGCAGATCGATTAATATTTCAATGAATACTTAGTAGTCCAGATGATGTTCTGGACATCAATTGTATCTTAAAGCTAACTTTAAAGTGTTTGGAGGTTTTGAACATACCCATACAAGGGCAGATGGGAAAAGTCACAAGCCTTGCAAGCATGTCATGTCATCAAAGACCATGTGAAATGGTGACATTAAGCTCACAATCATGGGGATATGTGGTTGGATTTGTGTCAGGGTGGAGTAAGAGAGGATAGGAAATTGGACTTGATTGAGGCAAGCTGTACACTGGCAGTAAAGAGACTTTCTTAAAGGGAAAAAGAGACAAGAAGATGTGCAGAGATGACACCCGGCCATTTAGAAGTAGCTTATAAAGATTTCTCTGATTTATAAAGGGGAGGTGAGAGATAAATTCCTTCCTCAGTCTGTCAGAAGGGGGTCACAGAACGTCACCAGAAGACCTTGGCTTCCTTGTCGCACCTGAAACGCAGCAAAAGAGTACAATGGTCCTCAGGCGAGTTATCAAGTAAAACATTTTATTCTCTCCTCAATTGCTCCTACTTGCTTTTGCACTACTGTCTTCCCCAAACTCCTTTCATTTGCCCAACTATCTCTGTAATGTACCACACTTCAGAATATGACATCCACTCTGTGTTTTAATAGAATCTCAGAAGTACTGAGGTCCACTCTAAGCAGAGTGGCTGTGACTCTGTGGGAGACATTCCAGCCATTGTCCATCAAGGTATCAGCAGGCCTGATTCCTTATTTCCCTGGTTGCATCAGCCCTTGCTTACTGCACTATGCAGCCAGATCTTTGAGGCTAGACTGCTCTCCCAGCGGGACCACCTGAAACAAACCTTTGGAGCAGGAATCATTTCTGAATAGTAACTCAAGTGATTCTTTTTCATTTTAAATCTGTTAATACTTCGCATGTATTTGTCGAGTTTTTTTTCAGAATTTGAGCCTGGAATAAGTGGCTGGACTAAAGGAAACATACTAGATGGTTATGGTGGTGATGAGGCTGACAGTAGTTTTTCTTGGACATAGTGGATTAGAGCAAATTAAAATAAACAGCCTTCCTTTCTTCAGGCTTTAGATATATTTTACTTGAGAAAGACAGAATCCCCTTCCCACCAGACGTCTGAAGGCTTCTGGCTGTTCTATTCACACCCATGAGCTGTTCAGCTACTTGGGAGCCAATCACATAGTTGTTGGCAGACAGAAGTCATCACTCTACAGATCAGTCAGATACTTGTTGCTGACCGAATCTTAGCTTATACGTACCTGGTGCCAGTTGGCCTGGAACTAAACTTGCCTCACTGGTTGAACAGACAACATTGTAAGCAGCACTTGCAATAAATGGTGCAGTTTGCTCTTGGAAACTCCTCCCTCCCTCCCTCCCTCCCCTCTCTCTCTCCCCCTCCCCCCTCCATACCTCCATGCTCTTGGAAAATACCTCCATACCTCTGACACCCCTAAGTATTAAAAGTCTTTTTCCTCATTTCAGTCCACAATCAAAGATACAGAAAAATAATAGTAGTAAACGTAAACAGACTTCTCTTGAAGTCACAGTTCTGTTGTAGGCAAATTTGTACAGAATTCCACAAGTAACATTTGAGATGAATTTAACTTTGTTGTGTTAATTAAGGGTCAAATATTGTTCAGAGCTTTGGGAAAATCTCTGTTGTGACGAGTGATGGAATCTCAACCATCACTGTAAAAGGAAATAGGTTTCGGTTAGCGCAACGTTACAGGCTCATCAAACTGCAAAGAAAGTCAACGTTGCACTCATCCATGTTTAACATGCCAGCTCTACAGTAATAACAAAACGTGTGGCCTTGATGAGATGAGGATTCGACGTTCATCAGAGAATGGAAGCTCGTTGAGAGCAGAAATATTGATATCCGAAGCTCTAGAAATTCCAGCAGTACCAGAACTCAGATGTTGGATGGTGTTGGGACTGCACATCAGCCCCTGGGTGAAGAGCAGTTGGACATCTGACTTGGCTAAGACCTGGATAGGATAGGAATGGACCAGGAGGACTGGGATAAGTGGATAATACGGTGTGGGAATGTGAGGTTTCACGGCCAGGCAGGATGGGGCAAAAGGAGCAACCTTTTGGGGTTGACCCTGTTGTGCAAAGAGCCCCCATCGAAAGATGCATCCCCTTCCTTCCTGCCTTTCCCTCAAAGTTAAGCAAAAACAAAGTCCTTCAGTGTGGACCACCTGCCCACAGCAAGTTTTGTATGACATAGGCAGTGTATCGTTCAGTTTAATTGGCTTATTAATCAGCTTTATTGTGTTAGTTACTTCATAACAAAAATAATCTTGTAGATTTTTGGTACTTGCTTATAAGATTATGGAGACTGGGAAGGCAGTGGGCTCACCACTGTCATATTCTAAAAGCCTCTATCCCTCACCCCTCATGCCCGAACAGGGCTTCAAAGTGCTAAAATTTCTGGATGTACTGCCAGACCTGCTGTATATTTTCAGGGTTTTTGTTTTTGTCTCCGTTGTAATATCTGCATTATTTTCTATTGAATAAAGGTCTCCACTGAAGAATTTAACCGTCAACAATGCAGCACTTCCTTCATATTTTACGAGAATATCTGTCTGAAGTTATAGGCTGGTGTACCTTGCACTTTGCCTCAGTTTTGAGTGAGAATAGAATATATATTTACTAAGGAAATGAATTGCATTTTTGTAATGTATTTAGCTGTACAGTCTACATCTGTGTTTATATGTAAACATAATAATTATAGTTAAGTCTGACTAATATCATTATCAGCCGTGTTTTCCAACAATGTGTCTAGTCTTCACTGTACATTGTAACTTGCAGCTCTAATGTAGTGAGGCCTTGTTATCAGCTCAGCAAGCATGTGTTTAAAGAGCAACAATACCCTGTTGCCAAGTAACCATAGCACAGACAGGACAAATTAGTGAGTGTGTGTCTAGATGAATGTTTTACATGGACACTTCCGCCTGTTATTGAAACTTAACTGTCGCAGTAAAGCTTTGCCATATTAGCAATGTAAATTAAAAATTTTGCACCTAGAAATTATTCATCGAGCAAAGTTTGGCCAATCAGAATAATATGAGAGGTCGTCAAGTTCTAGCTAAGCTAAAAATTAATCAATTTAAAAACCTGTGAAATCACTTCCTACTCTATTAAAATTGTTAATAAGACCCAGTTGTATCCATAGGAGATATAGTTGTATTAAATATCTTGAGTCCATTGTGAGCCCCAGATAGCAACTGTAAGAAAAAAAAAGCTTATATTCAGGAATGAAGAGTGAATGAAGAGACTTTATTTTAAACTTAAGTAGGGACGCTAATGGGGACATAAAAGTAGAAAGCAAAAATCAACATATTGAGAGGTCAGCAGAAAAAGAAGGGCAGACATTCAAGGGAATATTTTAGAATTAACAGAACAGATGCATTTCCATAAGAAAGAACATTTCAAGGGGAGGATTTACCATGCATAGTCAACAAAAAATGTTAAGATAGTATCAAACTTGAAACTTAATTCTGCAAAGATAGGTGGAAGTTCAGAAGATTGGACAGAATATGGTAACAACAGATGAAGAAAACATTAGGAGGGAAAGTTAGAACATGAGAGAAAGTTCTTAAATTTAAAAACAGCAACAGTTTTTACAGATATGGAAGAAAGAAAAATGTTACCAATGTGTGTTTAATTCTGGAAAATTAGTAGAAAATAAGGACCGGGAAGATGAATAGGTATTTTGATCAAAAACTAATTGCTGGAGCAACTCAGCAGGTCTCTAACAGAATCTGTGGAGATAAAACAAAAGAGATTTAATATTTCAAATCCAGTGACTACTGTTCAGAACTGACGGCTGAGAAAAGGTGTTATGTATTTTGATTGATCCTTTTTACCCCACATCCCCCTCAATTAGCTTGACTGAGCCCAGGGAGAGAAAGTTAAGTTGGCAAAGTGATCATAAGGTTTGATGAGTGGTTTGACTAGGTATTTTGTATCATTCTTCACTGTGGAAGATATCAATAACATCCTGGAAATAGCTGTAAATTAGGAAACAGGATAGAGCAGCTCCAGAAGGTTACCTAAGGAAGTGATAGGCAAATTGTTGGAGTTGAGAGTTTACAGTCCTATGGTATCAGCCTAGCTTCTTAAAAGAAGGGTTTAATAAGATAGTTAAGATTTTCTTTTTAATTTTCCAAAATTCCTTCGATTCTGGGAAGTTCCATTTGATCACTATTCAACAAGTGAGAGAGATGGAAAGCAAAGAAGTACATGAAAGGTTAATTTAACATTTATCATAGGCAAAATAATAGGCAAGCTGACATTTTTTTCCCCACGACATACTGAGCAATAAAATGAAGTTGAACAGAATCGCAGCCAACAGTACAACCCTACTTGACAAGCTCAATGCATTCTATGCTTGCTTTGAACAGAGAGTCCATGAAATGTCACCTATCCCAATACCCTTGGATGCACCTCTACCCACAACCACCACTGCAGATATTAGATCGGCCTTCCTGAGAGTGGACCCACTGAAAGTGACTGGCCTAGGTGGAGTCCCTGGCTGTGTACTCCGATCCTGTGCAGAGTATTTACAGACGTCTTTAACACTCATGATCTGAAGTCCCCAGGTGCTGTGCGAAGGCCACTATCATCTTGGTGCCAAAGTAAAATCACTTAATGTGCCTCAATTACTACCATATGGTGGCTCTGACCTATAATTATGAAGTGCTTCGAGAGATTGGTCATGGCTCATATCAACTCGAGCTTCCCAGATTGCCTTGATTCTTTGCAATTTGCCAACTGGCACAACAGGTCCACAGCAGATCTCCACTCATTCATGAAATATCTGGGCAACATAGTATACTGTGAGGGAACAAGTACAGAATGACTAAATTAGCACACTGGGCAATGGATGCAAGTTAGAAATACAAATTCTTGGATACCAACAAATGAAGGAGCTGGTCATTGACTTCAGGAAGTGGCGTAGGGGGCATACCACTGTCTGCATCAATGGATCAGTGGTGCTGACATGGAGATGGTTGAGACCGTACAGTTCCTGGGAATGATAATCACCAACAATCTGACCTGGTCCATCATGATAGTCAGGAATGCACAACATCATCTCTATTTCCTCAGGTGTCTGAGGAAATTTGACATACTGAAAGGACTCTGAACAATTTTTATAGATGCACCACAGAAAAATCTTATCTGAATATATCACAATGTGGTATGGCAACTATTATTCCCAAGAGTGCAAGAAACTATAGAGAGCCCAGTGCATCACACGTACCAGCCTTTCATCCATTGACTCCATTGATTCTTCCCGCTGCCTTAGGACAGCAACCAATGAAATTAAAGACCCCTCCAACTCTGGTTATACTCTCTTCCACCCTCCTCCAAAAGACAGAAGACCTAAAAGTTTGAATGCATGTACAAATAGATTCAAGATCAACTACTACTTTGCTGTTATTAGACTTTTGAGTGGACTTCTCAAAGGCTCATTGTGACCTCTCTCTACGCATGCCCTGGGGCTGTTACACTGTATTCTGCACTCTGTTCTGCTACCCTGATATACTTTGTATGGATCTGGATATAAGTTTGCTCGCTGAGCTGAAAGTTTCATTTTCAAATGTTTCGTCATCATACTAGATAACATCATCAGTGAGCATCCAGTGAAGTACTGGTGTTAGTGACCCGCTGTCTATTTATGTGTTTCGGTTTCATTGGGTTGGTGATGTCATTTCCTGTGGTGATGTTTCTATTAAGTCACCTTTCAACCTTCATGCCTCTAAAGAAAACAGTCTCAAGTCTTTCAGCCTTACCTCCATACCAGGCATCTTCCTGGCAAATCTCCTCTGCATCCTTTCAAGTGCTTCCACATCCTTCCCCAAGAAAAGCTAACACACCATATGCCCTCTGAAGAACCTTATCAACCTGGGTGGGCAAATTTCAGGGATCTATGCACATGAACACTGAGATCTCTCTGCTCATCCACGGTACCAAGAATCTTACTATTAACCCAGTATTCTGTATTCCGGTTATTCCTTCCAAACTGAATCACAATGAAACAGCATATAAAATTACTGTTTTATATGCTGTTGTATTGTTTTGGAACTTTGGGAAAACATGTCAAAACAACAGCAGTTTTAAAAGGGAGAAGAATAGACAAAGAAAGCACATGGTGAGGTCAGTGTAGGAGAGTGAGAAAGAAACTGACACCACAGTGTACCTGCATAGTACTGCCTTCGTTTGAATTCATGTATCACTGGACGTCGGGGAGGGTCTGGGAAAATTAACAAAGTGAAATTCACAACTGATCTTGGGGGAACTGTTTGGGCGAAGTTCACAGCACAGAATCAGATAAATGTATTGTTTTAAATGTGGCCTACAGAAAGTCTGCAGTAGTGAGTAGAGTGGGTTCTTTCTTGATTATATATTTTTTGAGATCTGTCTCTTGATTAAACTTACAATATAAGCCATAATTATTATTTTAACCTGGGGCAGTGTTTTGTAGAGGAATAAGATGGTGTTATTTTCTGGGTCTGTAGATTGTGAAGGAGCAAAAATGGCCTTTCGTATAGTGATAGGTGCTTCTTATCAGATATCGGAGTTTAAAGAGAGACTAAGGGTTACTGTGGATTATATCTGCCATAAATGCTGTTGGCTGTGAATCTTAGCAGATCGAACAGATCGGTTGGAGATGCAGTTAGAAGCAATGAGGAATTTACAAGAGCAACAGTATGTGATGGATGGCAGTTATAGGAAGGGGGAAAAGTCTCCGATACAGTCACATAGATGGGTTAACTCCAGGAAAAGTAAGAGAGGTAGGCAGCAAGTGCAGGAACCTTCTGTGGCTATACTCATTTCAAACAAGTATGCTGATTTGGAAAATGTAGGGGGGGTGATGGATTCTCAGGGGAACATAGCACGAACAGCCAAGTTTCTGGTATGAGACTGGCTCTAATGAAATGAGGGGTACATCTGGTTCCAATACATCAATTGTGTTAGGGAATTCTATAGTCTGAGGTACAGATGTTTCTGTAGCCAGCAGCGAAAAATCAGAATGGTGTGTTGCTTCCTTGGTGCCAGGATCAAGGATGTCTCGGAGAGGGTGCAGATGTTCTCAAGGGGGAGAGGGGTCAGCAAGAAGTCATTGTACACTTTGGAACCAATGATGTAGGAAGGGAAAAGGTTGATTCTGAAGAGAGATTAGAGAGTTAGGCAGGAATTTTAAAAAGGAGCCCTCAAGAGTAGTAATGTCTGGAATACTTCCGGTGCTATGAGCTAGTGAGGGCAAGAATAGAAGAATAGAGCAGATGGATGCATGGCTGAGGAGTTGGTGTATTGGGAGAAGGATTCACATTTTTGGATCATTGGAATCTCTTCTGGGGTTGAAGTGGCCTGTAAAAGAAGGACAGATTGCACCTAAATTGGAAGGGGACTAATATACTGGCAGGGAGATTTGCCAGAGCTGCTCGGGAGGATTTAAACTAGTAAGGTGGGGGTGGGGTTTGGGGGGTTTGGCAGGGGGTGGTAGGGGAGGAGGTGGGGTTGGGACCTGGGACCCAGGGGGATAGTGAGGAAAGAGATCAATCTGAGACTGGTACAGTTGAGAACAGAAGCGAGTCAAACAGTCAGGGCAGGCAGGGACAAGGTAGAACTAATAAACTAAACTGTACCTATTTCAATGCAAGGGACCTGACAGGGAAGGCAGATGAACTCAGGGCATAATTACGAACATGGGACTGGGATATCTTAAAAATTACAGAAACATGGCTTAGGGATGGGCAGGACTGGCAGCTTAATGTTCCAGGATACAAGTGCTACAGGAAGGATAGAAAGGGTGGCAAAAGAGGAGTGGGAGTGCCATTTTTGATCAGGGATAGCATTATAGCTGTACTGAGGGAGGATATTCCTGGAAATACATCCAGGACGTTATTTGGGTTGAACTGAGAAATAAGAAAGGGATGATCACCTTATTGAGATTGTATTATAGACCCCCCAATAGTCAGAGGGAAATTGAGTAACAAACTTCTAAGGAGGTCTCAGCTATCTGTAAGAACAATAGGGTGGTTATGGTAGGGGATTTTAACTTTCCGAACATAGACTGGGACTGCCATGGTGTTAAAGGTTTAGACGGGGAGGAATTTGTTAAGTGTGTACAAGAAAATTTTCTGATTCAGTATGTGGATGTGACTACTAAAGAAGGTGCAATACTTGACCTACTCTTGGGAAATAAGGCAGAGCAGGTGACTGAGATGTCAGTGGGGGAGCACTTTGGGGCCAGCGACCATAATTCTATTAGATTTAAAATAGTGGTGGAAAAGGATAGACCTAATCTAAAAGTTGAAGTTCTAAATTGAAGAAAGGCCAACTTTGATGGTATTAGGCAAGAACCTTCGAAAGCTGATTGGAGGCAGATGTTCACAGGCAAAGAGACGGCTGGAAAATGGGAAGCCTTCAGAAATGTGAGAATGCAAATCCAGAGAAATTATATTCCTGTTGGGTGAAAGGAAAGTCTGGTAGGTATAGGGAATGCTGGATAACTAAAGAAATTTAAGGGTTTGGTTAAGAAAAAGAAGGAAGCATCTGTAAGGTATAAACAGGATAGATTGAGTGAATCCTTAGAGTATAAAGGAAGTAGGAGTATACTTAAGAGGGAAATCAGGAGGGCAAAAATGGACATGAAATAGTGTTGGCAAAAAGAATTAAGGAGAATCTAAAGGGTTTTTACAAACACATTAAGGACAAAAGAGTAACTAGGGAGAGAATCCGGCCCCTCAAAGATCAACAAGGCAGCCTTTGTGTGGAGCCGCAGAAAATGGGGGAGATACTAAATGAGTATTTTGCATCCGTATTTACTGTGGAAAAAGATATGGAAGATATAGAATGTAGGGAAATAGATGGTGACACCTTGCAAAATGTCCATATTACAGAGGAGGAAGTGGTGGATGTCTTGAAACGGTTAAAGGTGGATAAATCCCCAGGACCTGATCAGGTGTACCCAAGATCTCTGTGGGAAGCTAGAGAAGTGATTGTTGGGCCTCTTGCTGAGATATTTGTATCATCAATAGTCACAGGTGAGGTGCTGGAAGACTGGAGGTTGGTTAACATGGTGCCACTGTTTAAGAAGGGTGGTAAGGACAAGCCAGGGAACTATAAACCAGTGAGCCTGACGTCGGTGGTGGGTAACTTGTTGGAGGGAATCCTGAGGGACAGGATGTAAATGTATTTGGAAAGGCAATGACTGATTAGGGATAGGCAACATGGCTTTGTGCGTGGGAAATCATGTCTCACAAGCTTGATTGAGTTTTTTGAAGAAGTAACAAAGAG